>NC_134862.1:100820278-100895278 GCF_049852395.1 Peromyscus maniculatus bairdii | reverse complement strand
AGCTGAGGTGCCTCTCAACAAGACAGTCAGTTCTTACAGCTGAACCACAAGTCACCCCAGTAGCTGATAAACAGTTTGTGGCCTTGCTCACTGTCGTGCTGCACAGGTATGAGCAGGCGTCTGTCTTCAGCTTTGGTTGAGGCATCCCAAGTCATCTGTCTTATTATACTCAAGATGAAGACCCAGGCAGGGCCACTTCCTCTACCTGGGTAAACACACCCTCATGGAAGCAGGGCCAGAAGTCCCTGGACGAGGTCTCTAGTAAAGTGTCCCTGGTCCTGGACAGTGGGCATTATTGACTGTTCTGCAGGGCAGAGCAGCCTTAGATGTATGTTCTGGAATGGGCCTCCCATTTCAGGTTGGAAAAGATCTGGAAGACTCCTGAGGGGCTTGTTTGGACTCAGGTTTCCAGGTCCATAAGTGACAGGGTACAATCACCACCTTACCCCAGAGGGTCTGTGTATCCATCCTTAACATCCGGGAGCTTCACTAAAACCCTGTGTGTTCCATTATCAGCACGCTTCCTTCCAGCCGTTCCTCTGATGTGAAACCAGAAAGTATCTTGAAAAACGAGAGCTGCTTGTCCAAAGCCTGCAGAACTGGGCGCTTCCACCCCACTTCAGCTGGGAGTGTGATTATGTTGTTTATCCACTTGGGCGTACGGCACCGAGGCTGGGCCACCACAGGGACTTCCTTTAATTTGTCACCTTTGGTTAATTGAATACGCTGAGTGAGTGAAGTGGTTCTTATAGCAGCGCCTGCCTGCACCGCTGTCGCCATGCAGGTTCGTCAGTGCGGCCTCCTCTAGTACTGAGTAAAGGCAGAGGGACACAGAGGAAAATCTACCCTGCCCATCCGCTCCTTTGCCTACAGAGACATGGTTTTGTGCCATGCCTGTGTCAGAAGAGAGACACTTTTAAGGCTCCTAAGGTCTCTGGCTCCTTATCTGTTCTGCCCACCCCACATTTTCCAACTAAGGTATGACTGGCATGGCCTTTGAGCGGCACACTAGTGTTCAAGATTAATGCAGTCCCAGCCAAGACCAGGTTGTGTCCGGTGTGGTGGAGGTAAGTAGGCATCACACGTAAGAACAAAGGCCCTGAAGACAAACCAGGGATGGAGCTGGGGTTCGTCGTGGCTACGGCGTACATGGATTAGGGGCTTCTTTAAGAGCAGCAGAGGCCATCAGCGCTTTTGAGGCCAAGGGAAGAGGCTCACCAGAAGTTCAAGGCCAGCCTGGTCTACAAGCGAGCTCCGGGACAGCCAGGACTGCATAGAGAGACCCTGTCTCAAAAATAAGAGTGGGGGAACCAAGGAGTTGACTTAGTGGGTAAAGCCACTTGCCACAAAACCTGAAGACCTGGGTTCAGTTCCCAGGACCCACAGGTGGAAGGAGAGAACCAATTCCCGAAAGTTGTCCTCTGGCCACCACACACACAGCCCTGGCACACACGGGCACAGGCACTCTCTTTGTGTCTCTGTCTTCCTCTCTGTCGCTGTCTCTCTGTCTCTGTCTCTCACACACACACACATATACACTGTGTGACACATGGACACAGAATCACACACACTAAATAAATGTTTTTTTTTTTTTTTTAAGGAGGCAGAAAGTAAAGGTTATAAATGTGAAACTGGTCCCCATTGGCTGTGGTCAAGGAGGGAGCTTGAAACCTCAGATTATTTTTTCTTAGAGGAAAAAAAAACTTATCTCCAGCTGTACTGCAAGTTGAAGGCCAGCCCACCGTAGGGAGCCCAAACCTCATCTCAGAAGAAAAAAAAAAAGAAGAGAGAGAAGGCCAACCCAGGGTACAGAAAACCTCATCTCAAAAAAAAAAAAAAAAAAAAAAAGAAAGAAAGAAAAAGAAAGAAAGATTCTCTTCAATACTAGACACACTAAGGCAGGGCTTCCCAAACTGTTTCCACTCACAACCCCTTTATACCACAAGAAATTTGCATAAGACTGAGTAGATAGGCATATAAAATAGGTACACAAATCAGACATTTGCCAATAATCATAAGGAAATTTATCTTAAAACAATTCTTTGCTGTACATGTAAGTTCATCATTTATTAAATCTGTGTACTGAGACAGAGGAACTCGACTGTTCATGTAATGAATTAAGTCTTACCTTAGTATTTGCTAGGACAGGGTGGAGACCATGTTTGATATTTTTCAGAATTAATTAGTATGTTGCTGTTACTAATCACCAACCCTGAGAACACTGTTTCATATAAATATGCAGTTAAAAAAAAAAAAGGTAGATGTGTGCTCAGGCCATTTCAGAAATTGTTGAAAATTCTGCCCCAATCTCAAACCAAAATTCATTTGGCTTTTTTTTTTTTAATGAAATTCAAGTCAACTAAAGTCAAACATTCCAACACAATCCAATCCAAAGAAAGACTAATTTGATATTTACATGTTAAAGAATTACAGTAGGAAAATATTCCATCTTTTTAGCTGGGCATTATGGTGTATGCTTTAATCTCAGCAGGAGAGGAAGAGGCAGGCAGATTTCTATAAACTCAAGACTATCCTGGTGTACATAGCCAGTTCCTAGACAGCCAGACTACATACCTTGTCTCAAAAAAAGAAAAACACCCTTCCAATCTGAGCAGAAAGCTTTAGATTTACAGTGAATACACTGTGATTTATAATGTACCATAGTAGTGAGTCAGAGTCCAGGTGCTTCGGGAGGTGCTGCTTGGCACCGTATGGTGCGGTGTCCTGTGTGTCACAAATGCTCTGTTCTCAGAGCTGAGGCTGCAGTGACAGGTCATGCATGAAGCTGTCACTGGTGCATGCTGCTGAAACACATGTGAATTAAAAAATTAAAAATCGGTTGCTGTGCATTCAGAAGCCCTTACCACTGCCAAATTTTTCATTTTTCAAATTTTAAATCCCAGCTGTGTGATTTCGGATAAGTCACCCAGCTGTTGTCTGTGGTGTTCTTGTCTGATGAGGAAAAACAAGGGGATAAATACACTCTACATGGTGAGTGAGGCTTCCAAAGGTGAAGTGTTAGGTGCAGAGCCAGCCTGAGGTGCCCAAGAAGGTCCCATCATCAGGAGAGTGGCTGTCACTATGAGGGCCACTCAGAAGGTAGAAAAGTCTAGTCACAAACTCGCTCTCCAAGCGGCTCCTTGCAAAGAATGAGGTCCAAGTCCCACACGTGTGCCTGTGTGGTATTGTGTGTGACTGTGGAACTCTGTCACCTAAGAGGACATCGAATGCATCTTTGCCAAACCGAATGTCTCCCAAGAGCTGACTCATTCTGAGGTCATAAAGTGGTTGCCTTAAAAACTGTCGTAATGTGCGATTACAGTCCATTATGGCAGGCCTGTCCAGTTCAGCCTTCCTTGAGTGAACCATGTTTATCTGGCTTCTGTGAGATCAGTGAATACAATTACACTTCTTTCAATGTGCAGGGATTGGATCAGTGCCAATAAAACAAAGACGGCCATTTGGAAACCATTAAATTCCACCCTGTGTGCTCATACAGAACATTGCTGACTGAGATACCACAGTGTCCTTGTGAAGTAGGTAATATAGCTTTCATGTTGCTAGTTTTCACATTTTTTTTTAATACAGGGGCTCATATAGGCCATTGTGGCTTCAACTTCTCTTGTGTCTGCCTCCATGGTACACATTTTATGTGGTACTGGGGGCTGAAAGCTAGGCAAGCGTCCCTTGAAAGCTAGGCAAGCACTCAGTCAACTGAAGTACACCTCTGGCCCCCAGTTTACAACATTTTAACTTGTTATTCCTTTTTTTAAAGATTTATTTATTTATTTAATGTATATGAGTATCCATCTGCATTTATGCCTTTTTGATAGACAAAGGCATAAGATCTCACTATAGATGGTTGTGAGCCACCATGTGGGTGCTGGGAATTGAACTAAGGACCTCTGGAAGAGCAGCTAATGCTCTTAACCGCTGAACCATCTCTCCAGCCCTTAACTTGGTGTTCTAAGAACAATTGTCTTTCCCTTCCCCCTCTTCCTCACTCCCTCCCCTCCCTTCCTCTTCTCTCCTTTTCCCCATCGCTCCCTTTAATGACTTCAACACACTTCTTTCCCTTGGGCTGTTTCCACTCTGTTAGCAGCTCTCCTCGGCAGGTATCCTATGGCTCTGGCATCCCCAACATCTTGGGGTCTCCAAGACTATCCAGGCTTCACCTTCACAGCTTCATGCAATGGTTTCTCTAGGCCTCCATGTAGGGACACCCCTGACACATGTCTGGCTTCAGCAACTTTCCTTAGTCTAGGAGGGAGATTCTATAATCCCTTTCTCATAGCCTTGACTCTAAAGCCAGAACCATTGGCCAAAGCTGCCAAGTTCTGCTGCTTTCTAGGGCTGGAACATAGCCCGCTTGTTCAATTACAACTTCACCAGCTTTCTGTTTTTGATGGTTTCCTTTGCTGTCTAAGTTTGACTGTCCTGGAACTCAATCTGTAGACCTGGCTGGCCTCTAACTTAGAGCTCTGCCTGCCTCTGCCTCCAGAGTGCTGGGAATAAAGGTGTGCACCACCACACCTGGTCCTAAACTTTTCTTTAATTCCTTTTCACAAATTGGAAGCTAAGCTGGTAGGGTCTTGCTCTGAGGTCACCACCCCCTTTATTCCATTTCGCATAGGCTTTTATTTAATCTGTTTATTTCCTCGAACACAGAACTTAGCTCCATTTCACTTCCTGGTGCCCCTTTTCTCCTCAAATTGTACCTTTTGTATTTTCCTTTCTCAGCTTGCTCCTTTTCATTATAGATCTTCATAAGAGTGACTACTAATGACCATATGACTAGGGTGTTTTGAAATTTCCTCTGCCAATGACATTAATCCAAAACTCTTCAATTTAGCCTCAGGCAGACTTTTTGAACAAGGGCCAAAAGCAGCATGTTCTTAGCCAGACTACCACAATAACAGTCTCTAGACCACATACTAAAATTCCTCTCTTAAACCTCTGGAGCCAGGCCCCCAAGGTTCAAATCACCCTCAGCACCGTCTTCCATGTCCCTACTAAAATGGCCCATTAAGTCCCATTTAAAGCATTCCACTCTTTTCTAGTCCAAGAATCCACATTCCTCCAAACAAAAGCATGGTCAGGCCTATCACAGCAATACCCCATCCCTGGTACCAACTTCTGTCTTAGTTAGGGCTTCTGTTGCTGTGAAAAGACACCATGGCCATGGCAACTCTTGTAAGGGAGAACCTTTAATCGGGGCTGCCTTATGGTTCACAGGTTTAGTTCATTGTCATCATGGTGGGAAGCATGGTGGCATGCAAGCAGATGTGGTGCTGGAGAGGCAGCTGAGAGTCCTACATCTGGATCTGCAGGCAGCAGGAAGTGAACTGGCTTGAGCTTCTGAGACCCCAAATGTGATGTACCTCTTCCAACAAAGCCACACCTCTTCCAACAAAGCCACACCTACTCCAACAAGACCACACCTACTCCAACAAGGCCACTCCTAACAGTGCTGTTCCCTGTGGGCCTGTGGGGGCCATGTTCTTTCAAACCACCCCCTGGGATATCGGAAAGTCTGATAAACAAAATGCAATTGGGCCGGGCAGTGGTGGCGCACACCTTTAACCCCAGCACTCAGGAGGCAGAGGCAGGCGGATCTTATGAGTTCAAGCCAGAGTGGTCTACACAGAGAAACCCTGCCTCGAAAAACCAGCAAAACAAAACAAAAACCAAAATACCACTGGGCTTCAGGGAGCAAGAGTCAGTGGTGGCCCAAGGGGAGACTGGAAGAAGGCAGAGATTTAATCTCCCAGCAGCCACCTCTGGCCAGTCTGAACAGCCACACTGAGCAGAGACTGTGCGTTTGCTAGGTGAACGGGACTCCAAGAGCAAACTCCAGCCGACTGCTGGCCCTCCAGCACCTCCCGTGCAGCGGGGACTAGAGAAGCAGAATGGAATGTTCAGCAATAGCCAAGGTTAATTGAATTCTCTGAGGATTAATCAGAAAAACTTCAGTCTTCCGTTCTTAAGATGTTTTAGTTAAAATCTTGCCTAGTAGATAACATGGCCCTGTGCACATGGTCCTGTGTGAATGTTCACGAATCCAGTAGCCTCTCGTGCCACCATTGTGAGCTAAAAGTGGGACTGTGGACTCATTCCTTACCATTTCTCCCACACTCCTGTGAGCTCAAGAAATATCTGTCAAGTTGAGGTGAGAAAAGCCATGCAGGACAAGAAGGTGCTGGAATCCGGGCAAGTCTTCAGAGCCCAGTACAACGGCTGGGCTCTGAGGAAGCATTCACTCCGTGTCCACTAACTAACGTAATTAATGAGGTAAGGGTTGGAGCCAAGACTGAGTGGAACCAGTCCACCTAATTGTCCTCATCTTTATCTGCATAAGGGGAGCTGGCATACAGCCTTGGCTGCTTGAATGTGCTGAATCCATTGCAGAGACTGAGGTTTCCAAGCATTGCATATTTAGATTCATCTAAAGTCATTATGCTTGAGAAATCCTTATAATCAAGCAATCTTCAAAGATGTCATAAGTGCTTTAAAAAAAGACACATTAAATTGAAGAGCCAGTGAAAACTCATTCATCAGGTCCGCCCCTCCCGGCAGAGCCCAGGACCTGTAGGCTCATGCTCTCCCACTGAGCTACCCCTAACAGACACTCCACAGCCTGTGCTGCTCACCCAGCTCTGCAGAGTCCTCGGTGAACAAAACAAACATGGCTGCTACAAATGAGTGAGGCTAAAACACAACTACAACTTGAAAATGCCAGCCAGGTGGGACGCCGCTAAGGGAGGGCTCCCATCAATGCCTTCTTACCTAAGGTCTGCCCAGCTGACCACACTTCCAACTCACCGGTGATGGAGACTCTAAAGTGATCTCAATCTCTCCCCCTCCCCCTCTCTCCCCTCTCTCCTCAGTGTGTGTGTGTGTGTGTGTCTGTCTGTCTTTCTGTCTGTCTGTGTCTCTCTCTTTCTCCTTCCCTCCCCCCACCTTGGTGGGGGTGAGGTGTAGCTAGAGTTTCCCGCCAAGCCCCGGCAGTCCCGTAGCCCACTTATAAAATAAACATACAGATGCTTACATTATTTAAACTGCTCTACCATAAACCTCCCTTTTAACGATGTGGAGTGGCCTTAATAATTTCACCAATAGTGGGGGGTGTCCCGTCACTCAGCCCAGTCAGGCTTGGACTCTGGATCCTCCTGTCTTAGCTTCCCAAGCGCTAGGCTAAGGGCTGTGCCCCACCACGCTGTTTGGATATAGTGTTGTGCCATTGGTGGCAACTCCTTATCTCCCAATGGCCCCTGAGAGCCGTCTGCTCTCAGGAAGGAGTCTGGAGTATGGGAAGAAACCTCAAATGTTCTCTCAGGTCAGGAACCTCGGCACCACTTCTGAATGCTCCCCTCACTCTCCTTCCATCTCATGTCTGACAGTACACTGAGTCCTGTTCCGTCCCTTGCTTCCTTGCTCTAGTTCCTGAATGCGATCCTCACCACCCCCCTCCTGGGGCTCCTAATAACCCCGCTGGCTTGCCAGCAGCCTCTGTGTGGTTAGACTAATCTTCCTGAAACACAGTCTGAAGAGCTCACTTGCAGACCAAAACCTCCAGCATCACCAGACTGCCCACAGCATCAAGTCCAGCCCCGTGGCTGGCTCCACAGCGCTGTCTCTGACAGTAATTAGCCCGCCAACCGTTTCTCAGGAGTGAGGCTGTGATGGCTTCTGCTCTCCAGTGCAGCTCTATGCCTCTGACACTTGAGAGCAGGCTTAGGAAGATCCCCTGAGCCAGGTCCCCAACAGCAGCCCCTGGCAGCCAGCACCTTCTCAAGAGCTGAAACACTGGTGTGAACTGTGGACCTCCTGCCAATCAGGCTGGGGCACAGAGGCCATTCTCTTCCTGGACATGAACCAAGAGGCTGAGAGTCCAAGGGCCACTGCCAACCATTATGGTTCTCAAAGTAATTTCCCAATTTCTCAAAGCCAATTTCTGAATCAAATATAAATTATAAGCCAGCCCTTTGATTGTCTTGAAGAAGGATGTTTCTTAGACAACATTTTTTGGCATATTGATCATCTGAGTTATGGGCTGAGAGTTAGGAAGGTGGATGAAATTGGAGGACGCCTCCTGTGGGAGGAGACTGGAAGGAAATAAGGTCCTTGGTGTGGCTCTGAAGTCCAGACTGCCTTTGACTGAAGCCTGCCACACCTACTGACATCTCCCAAACGTGAGTCGGTTGGTTCCCATCGGCGTGACCCATGTTGGGTTGGGATTTCTGTCACTTGCAGCTGAGAGTGGCCTGACTCACACAGTCTATTTTTTCTCTGAAGACGTACACACTTCATCCATCTAATCCTTGCTTTCCCGCCGGGGTCCTGGTGTTTGCCCAGACACTTCCTGTGCTTTACAATGATGTAGTGGTCCTCCCTGACGGCAGGGCCTGTGCACCCCTGGTGTTCTAGGCAGGCGCTGTTCTTTCCTGGCCAAGCCTCCACAGTTTTGTTCTCCTTTGTCATCCTGGACACTGAAGTCCCTACAGAAGGCCATCAGGAAGGGGAGTAGGTCTACCGTGCCTCTTTCCTGGCTCTCCTCAGAAACCTCCAGTTACTCCCTTTGATTTAATCTTTTCACCTTCTTCAGATTGAGAACCACACCTGGGGGGCGGGCAGGACTCTGCAAGGGGGATTTCTGTAGACAGTTGCATTTCGAGGGCTCTGACCTTGAGAATCCAGTCCCTTGATGGATTCATCAGATGGTGGCATCATAGGGAGGTGGTGAAAGGTAGGAGGCAGGGCCCTATTAAAAGAACAGGTCCCTGGCGCCTTCCTGTATGCCCCTTTCTCTCTGCTTCCTGGTCAAAAGTGAAGAACGGTACCACAACTCCCACCTCTAGTGTTCTAACTACATGCCTGAGATCAGGCGCCTTTGGACTGAACTCTCTGAAACTGTGAGTCAAAATAAGCCCTTCCTCCCTTAAGTTCATTGTCGGAGGTGGTTACAGCAATAAGAGGAAACTAACACACCCCACCATGCGGTTTCTGCTGTCTGCGTCTGCTCTGGTCTCACCTCTGCAGAGCTGTGCGTGTAATCTGTAGCCCCTGAGCACCCCACTTCTACATTAGGACATCTGTACAGCATCAGCCTGGCCGGCTGTCCAGCGCAGACTTCCCAGGGACAAGCCTGAAGGAGCTGATACTCTTTTTATTAGATCTAGGCTGGGGTCAGACATGTTCAGTCAGGTCTGTGCATTGTGGAGAGGTGGAGTGTGGAGTCCCTGCAGGCTGGTTCTCCAGGTTTCCCAGGTTCAGGGCAGGGGTGCTGGAAGACTAGTACTGGGCCATAGCAAGAAAGCTGACTTTCCAGGCACCGTCCCACCCCCCTGCAGCTACCCCAGGTCCCACTCGCACACTCCCATGCTAACCTATTTGAGATCTTGGGGATTGTCTAAGTCCTCAGATATTTGTTTCTTATCTCTTCATCTAAACTGTAAATGTCCCCAACAGTTAAGAGATGGCCTTGAGTGTCTAATAAAATGACGGTACCTCCTGGACATTCATCAGGTTCTCCACAAGGTTCTCCCCGCTTCACCAAGCCCACAGCACCGTCTCCCCTCACATCAGCATGCCTTACATGAGGAAGCTGAAGCCACTTCACACCGCTGGTCCCAGGGTGGTGACTCAGCTTGACCCCAGCATCTGTCCCTTGTTGCAGACGTCACACTGAAAAGGAAAACCACAACACCGTCCTTGTGTTGAATGCTTCTGTCTAGTTCATTCTATGAATGCTTTCTGGCCCAAAGCCACTTTTTCAGTTAGCAAGTGAAGGCCAGACAAACACCAAAGGAGCCCTTTTCAGACCCACACTTCGCTCCTGGCTGAAGCCTGATCATGGACCAGCACCCACCCTGACTCATATTTCTCTGGCACGCCTTTGCCTAAACGTCCATTCGCAAGATGGCTCTTGTAAACATTAGCAATTGCCAGACAGTGTGCGGGCTGCAGTGCCAGCCAGGAACTCACTTCAGCTGCTTCCTTCTTCCCTACCCTCCAAGTTCAAGGGCCAGGAAGGGCATCCAAGCCTGGATCCCCCAGAATGGTGCCATGGTCGCCGCTCCTGGCCTAGTCTCAGGGAACAGCCACTGAGCCGTTAAACCCCTACCCCCTGGTCCCCAGTGACACCGGCCAGAGCCAACGGCTGCTTCCCTGTCCCTCCACTCCCTGGGGTGTCCTAGGCTGTGAGTGCTCCTGCCCATCTTCTCCTGAGGCAGGAGGCCATCCTGAAGTGGAGGGCTGAGGGCCACACAGGCCTGGATGACTGTGAAGGAAGCCAGCCAGCCCGTAGTTTGTCCGTCTCTCTCCTCACCCCCATCCCTACCGGCCAAGGTCTGTGCATGGCCCAGACCTCCTTCCCCTCCTCACCCTCTACACAAAGCCTTCCTCTCCCCTCAGAGCCTCTGCCCCAGCCTGGGAGTTGCTGGGGAAATGGAAAGAACCGGCCGGCACTAGAAGAGGAAGCAGAGTTCAGCTGATGGTGCCTAATAGTGGAAGGCATGTCTCAGGCTGGAAAAATCAGCCAGGGAGCCCCCCACCTCCCCCCCAGTGAGACAGTGGGGAGGCTGAAGGTGCAAGAAAAGTCTATCTAGAAAAAGGGGAAGGGCCTCTGAGGGAGAAAGACCCCAGCTCTCGTTATCCCTCTTTTCTGCCTACCAATCTGCCTGTTGAACCCTGTGGCAGCCAAGCCTGCCACCCCGAATGCTGCATCCTGGAGCTGGGTACCAGGCTGTTCCCATGGAACAGCTAAGCCATTAACTTCTGCCTGCCTCGCAGGTCAACAGCAACACCCCAAGAGCCAGCTAAGCCTCCTTCTACTCCATCAGGTCAACGTTTGCTAAGCAGGCACACAAGGACCTGGAACTCACCTTGTCTAACGTCTTTTTATGGTGGAGGAAACTGAGATTGGTGTCTTGGTGTTTTTATATACAGTTCCCACAACAGAGGCCTCCACAGAGCTGAAAAGAACGCCCAGCCTGTAAAGTGTAGGTCACATGAACTTGTGGACCTGAATTTGAGCCAGGAACTCCTGTTTAAAAGGCTACATGTGACAGGGCATACATGTGATGGTGCACACTTGTAATCCTGGCACCAGGGAGCGGGGACCGGTGGATTCGTGGGGCTCAGTGGCCATCCAGGTTAGACTACTTGGACAGTTTTGGCCTGTGAGAGAACCCATCTCAAAACATGATGGGGATGACATCTGAGGAATGATACCCAAGGCTGACATTTTATTTTCACATTCAGGCAGACACACACACACACACACACACACACACACACACACACAGGGTGAGGGAGAGAGAGACCCACAGGGAGAACAGAGCTCTTCTCCAAGCTCTGATGAAGCTTTGATCCCATCTCTTCAGGCCTGCTCAGGTGGCTCTGTGGCAGAGAAGCAGCCACAGCGTTCCTGGTCACTCACACACCAGCACCTCCTGCCTTCTGCACTGTCTGCCCCCTGGGCCCCACTCACATTCTGCCGTATGCAGAGCCTTGGGCTGATAGAGACTTCAGGAGCAAACAACCTCCATAACTACACATGCTCTCTGTCCCCCAGGCTGCATGCCTTTGTTCCCTCTGGGCCTCAGGACATTGGGGGAGGGGGGGTCCGCCCTCCTAGAAGCTGCTGGATGGGGATCTTGTGTCTTCCCTCTGGGAACACCACAGAAAGACCCTTTGCCCTCTACCCAAAGCTGACAGGCTGCCATTTTGAAATCTCTACAAATAAAAGTCCAGAACCTTTTAAGCTCAAGTCCAATGGTTCCCAACCTGTGGGTTGTGACCCCTTTGGGGGTTGAATGACCCTTTTACAGTGGTCACATATCAAATATTTACATTATGATTCATAACAGTAGTAAAATTACAGCTATGAAGTAGCAACAAAAATAATTTTGTGGTTGGGGTCACCATGACATGAGGAACTGTATTAAAGGGTCACGGCATTAGGAAGGCTGAGAACCACTGATCTAGTCAATACCCAGACGTGCAGCTTTGCCATCTCTGAGAGGAGCTGGCTGGTGTAAGGGGTCAAGAAGCATGAGGTGTTGGGCTCACATTCAGACTATCCAAGGAAGAGTGAGTTGCATACCCCAAGACAAGGCTGTTGATAGGCCCCACGCGCCCTTGCTTCCTGAGCCGAGCTATGGGAGGATGAGTCAGCAGCTGGAAAGCTCACACAGGAAGTAAGGGCGGCGAGGCCACACTGACGAATGACCCCTAGTTGGTGGCACCACTCTCCTCTGAGCACGTGATCTCCCAGCGGAGGCATCCTGGGGTTGGAAACTCCAGTTCTGAAACCAGAACTTAAAGCTGCAAAGACATCTAGAAAACCCGTCCCACGTCCTTTGTCCTCATCCTCTTCCCTGACGAAGCCTGAGGGCTGCTTTGCCAGTAAGGCACATAGACACCTTTGCCTGCTGACTCCTGGGATGCTGTTCTGTTTGGTTTACATGGGGATACCAAAAGCGACTCAGGGAGGAGCGTTCGTCTCGGCTTACAGCTTATATTATAGTTCATCGCTGAGAGAAGCCCAGGCAAGAACTGAAACGAAGACCGTAGAGGGAGCTGCTTGCTTACTGAGCCTGCTTTCCTCAGCAACCCAGGACCACGTGCCCAGGAGTGGCACTGACCCATGATGGACTGGGCCCTCCCACATCGACCATTAATCAAGAAAATGCCCCACAACTAGCCTACGGGCCAATCTGATGGAGGCATTCCCTCTTGCCAGATGACTCTAGCTACTGTCAAGTTAAAAACCAACCACCTAAGCAGCACAGACAGATGCCCTCCCAGTGTATGTTGGGCACACATTATCAAGCGCAGGCCCTGTGCCAGGCAGTTGACATATCATTTCATCCTCACAGCAACCCCAAGAGGCCAAGACTCTGATACTTTGCGGATGAAGAATCAAAGCAGAGCGGGACTAGATTGAGCTCTCTGCTCAAGGGGACCTAGCCACTGTCACTTGTCCAGTGTCAACTGTGTCGGGGGCTTCTGCACTTTCTTTAACATAGCTAAAGATGTTTATTTTACCAACGAGGAAACTGGGGCTCAGAAGGACCAAAGTAGCCACATCGCTGCCTAAATCTGCCCTGACTTCTGCCTTCCTGGGACTGGACCTCATTTGTGGACCCTGATTAGGGCCTGGAAGTCAGGGTGGCCAGTGTCAAGAAGGACCCTGCACCTTCATCCTCCCAGGAGGGGACAAGTCAGAAAGCAAGAATTGAAGAGCAGCTGAGGGGACATTGCTGTGACCAATCCTGTGGCCACATGAGCAAAGCTTATTGTTAGCCACAGGTTTGGCCAGAGAGACTTCAGAGGTGACCACAACCTGCCCATCTTTGCCACAACACATTCTGTAGCTCACTGCCAGAAACTGGGAGCATTGAAACCGCTGGAGTGGGCGTGACTCACACACAGGACGCCCCAGCAAGCATTTGAACATCCTGAGATGCTGTGAGTTGTGGGATCACTGAGAAGCAAGGATGTTTTATTACCAGATAAACTTTCTCGAGCCTGTTTCCCCAGCCACCTTATCAAAAATGGCCCTATGAAGCATTCTAATTATTCTTTATCAATAAAAAATCGGGAGTCAGATATCAGGGTAAGAACCTGAATGATTAGAGAAGCCATCGGTGACGTATGTCTTCTGTTTCTCCATCTAAAAGGGTGGAGATACTCTCTCAGCCCTACCTTACCATGTCCTGTCTCCTGTCTGTCCTCAGTTCTCCAAGACCTGTATGGTTAATTTTGGTCAACTAGTGGCTAGCTCCGCCCTCTGACTCAAAGCAAGCTTTATTGTCAGAATGCGATCCAACTGTCACACAACAGCCCTGCCCAGCTCTGCTGTGCTTTATTTTCCCATTGCTCTGCCATCTAACTCCACCAAATTGTAAATACTAACCCATTTCTTTCCTCTCTCCTTCCTGTGAGAAAAAAAAAAGCAAAAGAACATAGTCCTAACTGGGTGGTGGTGGTACACGCCTTTAATCCCAGCACTTGGGAGGCAGAGGCAGGCAGATTTCTGTAAATTCGAGGCCAGCCTGGTCTACAGGGTAAGATCCAGGACAGTCAGAACTACAAAGGGAAACCTTGTCTCAAAAAAAATAAATAAATAAATAAAATAAAAATAAAACGAAGAACACAGTCCTTGCCCTCTTTTCCCGAGGCTAGAACCATCAGCTGCTCCTAGGGCTGGGGAGAAGGCTGTGGTAGTCTCTAGCACCTGCACAAAGCATCCCTTCCAACGCCACAGCTGGGGGATGGAGAGAGGCAGATCCCGGGGCTGGTACTATTGTGTGGGCTTCAGGCCAATGAGAAACCTTGTCTCAAAAACCAAGGTGGGGCCAATGAGATGGCCCAGCAGGTAAAGGTCCCTGCCGCAAGCCTGATGACCCGAGTTCAACCCCCATGACCCACGTGGTATAGAGAGAACTGACTCCTTCCTACAACTTGTCCTCTGATCTCCACATGAGTGCCATGGAAAGCATGTGCCCACACACATATACGCACATGCACACAAAATAAATAAAAAAATTGAAAGCCCAAGAAACCAAAAACCCAAGGTGGATGATTCCTGAAGAAAAGCACCTGAGGTGGTCTTCTGGCAACCACATGCACATATATAGAGGTACACACACACACACACACACACACACACACACACACACACACACACACACACACACACCGGTTGAGTGAGTCACTGAGGAACTCTCCTGAGAGGTTGTTGATATGTGGTGGTCCCCCCAGTGTAAGAATCTAGAGTTCTCTGAAGATACAGTTCTCCACTCAGCATTGTCCAGAGGGTACCCTAAGCCCTGCTTCTTCCAGAAAAGGGAGGGACTGGAGCACATGGGAGCCTTTGTTGAGACCGATTACAGAACAGAAAAGACACAGTCTCCACCTAAAGAGAACCTTGAGAGTTTCCTGATAGGATTGGGGTAGGTCTGCTACTAGATTTAGAGATGAGGGGCACTTTCTGGAAATTATGGACCATCCCATCTGAGCCTCCCAGCCCCACTGGGTCCACCGTTCCCCCGGAATAGCTGAGTTGAGCGTGGGCAGTGGGCAGCTGTGACAAGTTTTCTTCTCCATTGATAATGAACCCCTGAGCATGGTCAGGTAGAAGGGAGCTCTCTTTGCAGAGGGTTGCGTTGCCTGGAATAGGGAGCTGGCCTCTCAACTCATGATCCCCGCCATTGCACAGATGAAAAACTTCCTGTCAGAGAGGGCAGCTCTCCTGAGCCAAACAGTGGTGATGGCTGGCTGGTCGCCATCATCTCAGGCCAGCTTTCTGCCAAGGCTAGAGTAACTGGCTCCCCCTTCAGCGAACCCACATGAGGCAAAGTCCAGGCCAAAAACAGCCCCGTGGGGAGCACAATGCTTGAGCATAAGTGCTTTCTTGGCCTCCTCAGCAGGGCCCACTTTTTTGAGAACAGCTCCTTGGCACAGCCAGCGGAGTGGACTGAGGCCCTTGCATGCTTGATTTTGCCAAGGCACCCAAGAGAATGTCTGCTGTGTGTCAACGAAGTGGAAGCACACACTAGGGACCCAGACCAGGAGAATCCAAAAGGTGGAACAAGGTCCCTGCTCCCTGAATTGGCCACATTTGCTCCCCCAGGAGCCTGAGCCAGCTGGGTCTTGGGCTCCTGGTCTGGTGGCCCCAAACTGACTAAAGATTAAAGTCATTTAAAGTTCTTGACAGGAAGGCAGAACTCAGGAGCCACCCTGGGCTTTCTGGCTGTATAAATCTGAGGTGATGCTCTAGAGGTCTGGGTTTCTCTTTTCCTTTTGTTTGTTTTTGAAGATTTCTTTATGTGTATACGGTTTTTTCCTGTGTGTGTGTCTGTGCACCATGTATGTTCCTGGTGCCCACAGAGGCCAGAAGAGGACATTGGATCTCTTAGAACTAGAGTTACAGAGGGTTGTGAGCCTTCATGTACATGCAGCCAGTGTGTGTGTGTGAGTGTGTGTGAGTGTGTGTGAGTGTGTGTGTGTGTGTGTGTGTGTGTGTGTACCACATTTGTGTGGGTGCCTGAAGAAGTCAGTGTAGCATGAATCTTAAAAGTTCTTATTAATAAAATCAAACTGGAAGCCCGTTATTGGGGTCAATGCTGGAAGATCAGAGAGACAGAACAAGCCACAGCTAACCTCACCTGGCCAACTTCTCAGCTGGTCTTGTTTCCTCAGACTGGAAGCTTCTGTGTCCTCATCCCAATGGCTCTCAGCTGAACTGCTGTTCCAAAGCCTGAAGCTCAACCAGCCAAACGCTTCTAGTTCCTGGTCCTCACGCCTTACATATCTTTCTGCCTTCTACCATCACTCCCTGGGATTAAAGGCTCGCTTTTTGGGATTAAAGGCGTGTGTCACCATGCCTGGCTGTTTCCAATGTGGCCTTGAACTCACAGAGATCCAGAGGGATTTCTGCCTCTGGAATGCTAGGATTAAAGGCATGTGCTATCACTGCCTATCTTAAGTATCTAGTGGCTTTTCCGTTCTCTGACCCCAGATAAGTTTATTAAGGTACACAATATTTTGGGGAACACAGTACCACCACAAGTCAGCAAGCATGGAATTACACGGTTGTGAGCTGCCCAGGGTCTGAGTTTCCCCAAAGCCCCCAGTCCTGTGAGTCCTGACATGGCCTCTTTGGGTGCTGTGACTGGGGGAGGCGAGCTGGAACTCTGAAGGAGTAAGTGAGCAGGACACTGGCCTCCTCTCTGCTAGGTGACTTTGGAGACTCACTCTACTTCTGGCCAGTTTCCTTGTTGATAAAGTATAGAGCTGGGACGATTTGTCCCTGCCCTCAAGTGACTGAGGGGATGTGTCGCTACGGGGCTGTCATGAAGCAGCCATACCTCAGTCCCAAGGAATGTCCTGGTCCCTAACCAGCCTTGGCTGGGAAAAGATGCCCAAGGAAGCACGGGTGGCGTTTGCTTAGAACCAGACAGAGCTAAACTCTTGATTGCACCGTCCCATTCTGTCTTCATGACAGCCTTCCAAGGCAGTGCTCACTCATAGAACTTTCTAGAATGATAAAAATATTCTAGGTCTGTATCAACTGATGCAGTGGCAGATGCCTAGCTAGGAAGAAGTATTAGTGTGTGCCCCTCAGACCCCAGCACTGGGCACTGGCTAGGAAGGAGCATTAGTGTGTGCCCACCCAGACCCCAGCACTGGGCACTGGCTGGCAAGAGGCATTAGTGTGTGCCCCCCAGGCCCCTCCCAGGACTGAGCACTGAGTGCTCCTGGTTCTCCGTTCTGTCACTAGTCTCCTCCAAGCCCTGACTGGGATTCTCCTGAAGGGGCACTACCTCTCCCAACACTTCCATGAGGGAGCCAGTGCGGCACCAGTAGTGCAGAAGCAGAAACTGAGGTTCCAAGTGATGATGTAACTTGCCAAGGTCCCACTGCCTAGTTAGTGGAGGAGCCAGCAACTAAATCCAGATGTGTGTGGCTCCAAGGACTGATCCTGTCACCTCTGCTGTATGTGGTATAGAAGGGATGGAGGGGTGTCAGGCTGAGTCCCCAGGGACCCTTCTAGTTCAAAGTCTCTTTTGGAACAAGACACAGGTCCCCTCACTGCAGATCCTCCCACCTGCCTGAAGCCCACGGGGGTTTGGTGCTCCTGCCGAGGCCCAGCGCCACCCATCCAGGCCCATTAAGAGCTTGGCAGGGACCCAGACCCCACTGCATCCAGACCCCACTGCACCCAGACCCCACTGCATCCAGACCCCACTGCATCAAGACCCCACTGCATCCAGAACCCACTGCATCCAGACCCCACTGCATCCAGACCCCACTGCATCCAGACCCCACTGCATTGCTCAGCCTTCACCAGAGAGGTTGTTTCTGGCTGTCAATGGGAAAGAACACAGAGACCCACAACTGGACAGTGTGCAGAGAGTGACTTTGGAGCACTCAGCCCTGAATGAAATGTCTTTATCAAACCTCTCTCTGCAGGGCTCAGGGATCTGTGTAGAAGAGGAGGTAAAAGACTATAAGAGCCAGAGGTGGTGGAGGGCTCCTAGAAACTGTCTTCCAGACATAGCAGGGCTGATACACATGTGAACTCACAGAGACTGTGACAGTCTGCACAAGACCTGCAGGTTCTAACCGGATGAAATCCCGGCACAGGGGAGGGGAAGTGAGCACAAAATCCCTCCCCAATCCAGAAGCCATTTGTAGTTGATAATTGCTGGGAGAAGGAAAATAGGCTTTCTCCAATGGAGTGTCACCGGGTTTATCAACCACACAAAGCCAAAATATTGTCATTTTAAGTGTAATAGTAATAATGTAAAAGATTGTGGTACTTAGGAATCGCAGCAGGAAAGCAAAGGATGAGAGCAGTGGTGTGCTGTGAGTGGCCTTCCTCACCCCTGGTCCTTCAAGTACCCCACACAAAGCTGAGAGGTACAGCAGATCAGTCAGTCAGGAAGTAGGTGTGGTTCCCGAGGGGGCTGTGACTCTGCCCTCTGCTTCATGCAAGCCCATCTGCATATGGGTGTCCTGATGGGCTGTTCAAGTTCAGACAGGTTCAAAGGCTGTCCCAGCATCTTCCTGGTGGGTAGAAATGTCCTTCATCCCCAGAGGCAGAGCTGCCCACACAGTGAGGTATGTACAGAAGGACAACCACCCTGTGATGCAGTCCTCGAGGAATCTAAGAAAGTTGAATGGGAAGGTGGTTCCAGGTCCTGAGGGCTGGATTGAGAGATGTTTTTTGGAAAGATATAAACTTTAGTAGGCAGTCATAGTAAACCTCAGAGATCTGTTAAGCAGTAGGGATGACATATTTGAAAATACTAAAAGTGAGCCAAGTCGGGGGCACACCTGTAATCCCAGCACTCGGGAGGCAGAGGCAGGGGGATCTCAGAGTGCAAAGTCAGCCTGGTCTACAGAGTGAGTTTCAAGACAGCCAGGGCTACACAGAGAAACCTTGTCTTGAAAAACAACAAACAAAAATACTAAGAGTGATCTTAAACGATTTCCTAAAAGAATAAACACCAAAGAAGAGGCCATGAGTTGGGGGAAGACACGGGAAGAATTAGGGGAGAGGTGGGAATGATATAATACTCGTTTTCAAAATCCTGAATACAAAGCCGGGTGGTGGTGGCGGCGGCGGCGGCGGCGGCGGCGGCGGCGGCGGCAGCAGCAGCAGCAGCAGCGCACGCCTTTAATCTCAGCACTCAGGAGGCAGAGCCAGGTGGATCTCTGTGAGTTCAAGGCCAGCCTGGTCTACAGAGCAAGTTCCAGGAAAGGCACAAAGCTACACAGAGAAACCCTGTCTTGAAAAAACAAAACAAACAAACAAAAAAAACCCCACAAAATCCTGAATACATTCTAAATTTTATTAAAAAAATACAAATTCTCTAAAGTTAAAATAAAAATATATAAAATGATGGACATGCTAATTAACTTTATTTCCTCATCCCACAATTTATGTATGCATCAAACATCATGAAACACATGCCTTATTTTTGTGCAGCCTCCAGGGACTTGGACACACAGAAAAGCTGGGTTCAGGGGACTTCTGATGGAGAAGACAACACCCCAGAAGCTCAGGCTGTTTATTATACAGGACTGAGCAGGTGGGGGGCGGGGTCTGAATGAGAATGGTCGCCAGAGGCTCATATGTTTGAACTTGGTCCTCCATCGGTGGAAGAGGTGTGACCTTCTTGGAAGAGGTGTGTCACTGAGGGTGGGCCCTCTGTCTCTGGAGACCCTCATGGCTGGAGATGAAGATGTATGCTCTCTTGCCACTGTCCTGTGCTCAGCCATACCCCACATTAAATGCTTTCTTTTATAAGTTTCCTCGGTCATATCACAGCAACAGAACAGTAACTTAGGACATGGGGTTATTACACACAGATGAGCAAAGAGGTGAGGTTATTACAGACAGACTAGGAGATGGGGCTCTCACACACAGCTGGAAACAGAGGGGCCTAGGTGATCTCAACAGGCAAAGCATCTGTAGGGGAGCAGCCTTCAGGCTGCAAATCTGAGTGAAAGCCATGGTGGACGTCTTTTACACACTGTCAGCATCCATATTTTGTCTCCCAAGGAAGGCTTTGCCACCCCCTGAGCCTCACCCTGCTGGCCAGTGGGGGGCTTTGCCATTCCCCCCTGGGTCTTTACACGGCCATGCCCATGTCCCTAACACACATTTGCTCAGGGCTTCACCCACTCAGGGTTTCCTCCACTCCCTACAGATATACACAATTTTGGTTAATTACAATTTCTTTAATTAAAATGAATTAAAGTGTATGTGTTAAGCAAATGTGATAACCACTACCATGAGTAAACCTCCTAGTTATGTATTTTCAAAGAGGAGGTGTGTGCACTGTCCAGACTGAAGGCTAGAGACTGGGTCAGCTCCGTGGAGTACCACAGAGACCCACAGGTCCAGGAGGTCCGTGCATGTCTGAGTGATGGCTCAGCAGGAAAGGCAGCCTGGATGCCATCAGTCCCTTTAGACAGGAAGGACTCGCTCTGTAAAGACCTGGGGGCCGTGGTCTCGAACCTCAAGGCTGGACCTTGTGAAAACGTCATCTCTACATCCCACCAACCGTCACCCAGGGGACAGCATCAGGACCCACTGCAGGAGTCATGTGGATCTTATAGTTACACACCACCATAAACCCTTTACACACCCACGCCCCACACACTCATTCACATAGCCATGCGCACGTCCCACACTGGCACATATTCACATACCATGCTTGTACGTGCTCTTTTGTACTTCATACGCTCACACATGAATGTACCCATGCACACTTTATACTCACACAGCCCCCTCTCTCAAATATCTGTGCATTCATACACCCACAGTGTCACACAGTCAGCGTGGGGGATGAGTCATGGCCAGAGTGCAGGCAGGACTTTGTTCTGCCTTTGTGTCCTTGGTTCTTTCCACGAGTGTGGGAGAAGTAGGCTACACCAGAGTTCCCCACAGGGACAAGGAGGCATCGGCCTCAGCATGCTGACCTGCCTCAACCCAGAAAGATCTCAGGAGCTGCCTCAGCCTCCTCTGCTGTCTGCCTCACCACCCACACTATTGTGGCCTCCCATGGACCCTCTGTGCACACAGCTCTGAGAGCTTAGATGATACTAGGAGCTCATCCTAAAGAGGGAGTCTTGAATCCCCCAGGCCCTCGCTAAGGCAGCAAGGCCTCTGCAGATTCTCCTCCCCAAACCACTTCCCCAGGACTCACCTGCTCCCACAATCCAGGCCACAATGCACTCAGGCCCAGCAGCAGTAGCTCTACAAATGGGACCAATATCTTAAGCTTCTCCTGGATGCTGCAAGCCCAGAGTCCTAGCCTTGGACACCCTGCCATCTGGGCTCTGACATTCTCTCACCCTTCCATTGCTCCAGCTAACTGTTCTTGCCAAGAGCCACCAGCAGGACAGAGGAGGAGGGGGCTCCTGCCCAGCAGGGCTCCCTGGCTCTCAGATTCTGCCTGTGCACCTGGAGCCCCTGCAGCTTCGTACAGCGGCTTCATAAATCCCACTTGAAGAAGGTGCCAGCCCTGGCTCCTGTTATGAACACTTGACTGAATCCCAAGTCTATCCCAGCAGCCAGATCCCACTGCACAAGACCAAGCATGGGGGAGGGCGAATAACGTCTCCAACCAGGCCCTCTTTCCTCTGCCCAGGTAACCCACACCAGGACCTGACTTCCCAGTCCAGGAAAAACTGGGCTCTCCAACACCAGCCATCATGGGCCAATGGCTTTGCAGGTCATTTTAACTTTACTATACTCACAGCTCTGAGCTTACCACACCCCCAGCTTTAGAACTGGTTTCAGAGCCCAGGCCCAGGCCCCAGAGTTAAGAAATATTTCTGTTCTTTGGTCCTGAAATGAATTAGCAACAATGCCTAACACCCCAGAGCCTTTCCCCATTGCACCTGACCATTAATGAGACTACATTTCTCGGACTGGCTCTCTTTGAGCTAGAAGTCACTGAACCCAGCCCTCCCAGCAAGGTGTCCTGGCTCAGAGTCCCCGGCCCCAGGGTGGGGCTGCTGAGGAAGCAGAAAAAGCTGCATAGGACTATGGTATAGTTGGCTTTCTCTTTTTGTGGGGGAGGGGAGTCTCCACCCAGCTTCCAGGTAAAGGCACAGAAACGTATACTTAGCTACAAATGCCCAGCCTTAGTTTAGCTTATTTCTAGCCAGCTTCTCTAACTTAAAATTTTCTGTTTCTCTTCTTCTATGTTTGCCTCTGAACTTTTTACCTTTCTTTATCCTATATGTCTTTCTTCTTACTCTATGGCCGGCCGGGTGGCTGGCCGTGGTGTCTCCCTCTCTCTCCTTCTTTTCTCCTCTTCTCTCCAGCCTAGATTCCTTTTCCTATTTGTTCTCTCTGTCTGCCAGCCCCGCCTACCTTTCCCTGCTATTAACCATTCAGCTCTTTATTAGACCAATTGGGTACTTTAGGCAGGCAAGGTAAAACAGCTTTTCATAATTAAACAAATGCAACATAAACAAATGTAATACATCTTTACATAATTAATATTCTACAGCAGAAACAAATGCAACACATCTTTACATAATTAGTATTCTACAGCAGAATCAAATGCAACGCATCTTTACATAATTAAACTAATATTCCACAACACTGTGGCCTCTGCTTCTCTCGGATCTCAAGCTCTCTGGATTCTGTGGCACGGTAGCCCTCTAATCTACAGAGATGTGTCCGAACGCCCTCCAGAGCATGAGCCCTATCAACAGGCCCTTTCCTAGGCACACATACCCATGCTGAAGTTTTAAATTAGGAGTGGCAAAACGTTAACAATAACATAAAAATAGAACAATTATAACAAAATAAAAGTTGCTTACAACTTTGGAGTTGTTTGTAGAATATTCCAACTAATATTTTTGGACTTTAGAAACAAGAAAATGAAAATGGGGATAGAGAAGACCCGAATTCAGGGAGGTGGCAGGCAACTGACCCCTCTGGGTGCTGAAGCTGGGCATAGCTCTACCGTGCTGAGCGGCACTGCTCTTCCACCAACCCAGCATGTTGCCACTGAGTCCTGCCCTAAGCAGGCAGTACTCTAACCAAGACCGGCCCTGGACCATGGAGGTGAAATTCAATGGGCAGTCGGGTTGGGGCAGGAAGAGTGTGATTATTCTGCTTACTCCTGGAAAAATATCGGATATTCTTTCCAGTCCCCATGCTCACAGAGGGTGAGCACCACCTCTGAGTTTCTCTTCAGTTTCCAGAGTCCAGCTCACGTCTGGTGGGTAAGGCTTCCACAGCGAAGGAAATGCTGGCTGAAGAAGGACTGCGTGAGCTGGTAAATCAGGTTCTGGACCCTTGGCTTTTGTTCTCCGGGGCGGAGGAGCCCAACCCTGGAGAGAGACACAAAATGGAGGCATCAGAGGGTAGCTGGAAAGCGCTCTGTGAAAAGGCGTGGTGGTACAGAACTGTGGGCTGGCAGGCTGTGTGAAGCAGAAAGTCTGACGCTCCAGGAGTACAGGGGACAGAGACAGTGGCTGGCAAAATGGCTCCGTGGCTAACGGTGCTTGCCACCAAGCCCGGTGGTCTGTTCAAACCCCAGTGCCCACATGGGAGAAAAGAACCAACTCTAGGGATTTGTTCTTGACCCCCACAGATGGGAGCATGCGTGTGTACAAGCACAAACATACACAATAAATAAACGTGATTTAAAAAATAAAAAAGGTGGCAGTTGTAGCTATTGGACAGAGAGAAGGCTTTAATTGTCAAAGAGAGCCCGAAGGAGGGGCTGTATACCAGGTTCCCCGAGGGCATGCCGCTGGGGAGCGGTCTTGATTGCTTTAACTGAAGTGGGAAGACCCTGCCTGAAAGTGGGCAGCACCATCCCCTGGGCTGGGGAAGAGTGAGAGAGCCAGCTGAATGCGACGTGTGCTCTTCTTCCTTTCTGCTCTTGAGTGACCAGGGGCTGCCACTGACAAATGAGGGCAGACCAAACTGCCTTCCAAGAACCAACCAAGGAGACAAATCAGATAAGAAACCAGAACAACTGGTCAAGGGAAATGGAGCAATTCGGGGCCTATAGGATCACTTTAACCTGGAACTCCAGGGTAGGTGACTGTACCTGGTGGCCTGAACCAGCATGAGTGGGGGAAGGAGCAGTGGAGGAAGGCTCTTGGAATCCAAAGCTACCGCTATGAAAACAGCATGTAGCACAGTCCATTTCCAGAACAGAAGCCACTGAGAAGGGCAGAAGTGGAGACTGAATGAATCCAAAAAGTCCAATACCCAACTGAGAAAATAAAGGCAGAAAAGTCACTAAGAAATAACAAAGGGCCGAGTGCAGTGGCGCATGCCTTTAATCCTGGCACTCAGGAGGCAGAGGCAAGCAGATCTTTGTGAGTTCGAGGCCAGCCTGGTCTACATAGTTCCAGGCCAGCAGGACTGTAGAGTAAGACCCTCCCTAAATAGAAAAGAAAGACAAGTTTTCCAGTTTTAAAGGGCACACCAGGTACTACAGATGATGAAATGGGTGCAGCAGGAGCCCACACCAGGGGCACGTGTTTAATTACAGGCAGATACACATGGAAGTGAGATCATTAGCAACTTCGGTCCATTGCATTCCCAGTGGCCCTGGAACCTGCCCAGCCCCCAAAGAAGCTGTGAAGGATCTATGTCTAGGTGATAACGCAGAATCAGTCTTATCTAGACATTGCTTTCCCCATAACATGGTCTTTTTAGGGCATAAAGCTAGATGGGCTAGAGCTTGCTGGTCTATTTATGTTCCTACCATCATCTGCCTATAACGGTCCCTTGTCTCCAACATTTAGCAAGCAACTTTAGACAAACTTTTCTCCAAGGAGAAAAAAATGTGGATTCTGGAGCCACACTGTCTGGGTTTGAATCCTGTCTCTGGCTTTTATGAGCTTGGGCAAGTTACCCAACCTCTCGGTGCCTCAGCTTCCTTGTCTATAAAATGGGAACATAAACAGTAGCTACTTCAATGGACCACAGTGAAGATTCAGCCTTTCATATGCCCAAGGTGCTTAGAACAGCACCCGTCTGCAGTGAACGGTAGACCAATGGCTACTAGTATAACTTAGAGCTTAAATCAACCAGGGAAGAACTGCAGAGTATCCTCAAATAAACCTCACAGGCAGAAAGGGTGTGGTAGGAAGGAGTGGGTGGCCCTAAAGGTGAGGGACCTTTCAACCCCCGCCCCCTCCCAGCCAGTGGACACCGAGGGTGACAGATCGGCACTTGGTTTAGTCTTACCACTTCCAGTCATGGAAGTAGACCAGATCCTGAACCCACTGGGGATGGTTCCCTATGGTGACGGGATGGACGGCCGGTTGTGGGGGGGGGTCCTTTTTCCAACCCTATGTGCTATTTGATGTCCCTCCACACAGATATACCACATGTGTGTTTAAATAAGTCCCCTTTAAGTCACAAGTCGCTAGCTACGACTACCATCCCAGCTGCATCTTGAGAACCAAGGTGTGTATCTGTGCGATCCATGGGCCCTGGTGGAAATATTTATACCACGGGATTGGGCAACTGCTCTGAGCCAGGATGATGTGAGCTCTCCAGGTCTGCTCACCCCAAGACTTAAGTGGAGATAAAATTTACCCCTCTGCTCTGTGGGTGCTTCTGGTCTTCCCAAGTCCCTGGGGATCCTGGTATTGTAGCTGAGGCGAGGTATCACCTAGGGATAGACCAAAAACTTGACAAGAGTCTGGGGTCACTGATCCCTTTGTTTACATGCATTGAGTATTTGAACACACTCTCAGAACTAGACCGAATGAACTCTGGTCTCAGCCACAAACCCACTGGGGCAGCTTCCTGCCCCTCATAAAGCCAAAGCCCTGGACTGCAGAAGCTTGGCAGGTGGGGCTGCCTCTGGAACATCAGGCTGCCTGGTGGCCTTATTAACTGCACAGCTGGGTCCCACAATGCCAGGGCTTCTGATTCAGCAGAGAGATCAAGTACAGTCCAGAAAATCTGTTTCTAACAAGGTCGTGGGTGCTTCAGCCATTGGAGAGCCAGGGACCAAGTGAAGGATGAACTTGAGGATTCCTGGGCAGTCTCTGGTTCTCCCACAGGTGAGAGACTGTAGAGACACCCAGGCACCTCTCCTCTCATCCTGGAACAGATTTGTTTAAAGTCTCCTGGCAGACAAGGGAGAGATCTCAATAAAGAAGGCTTGCCATGCAAACACAAGGACTTGAGTTCCACCCCAGCACCCACATTAAAAAAATCTGGATGTGGCAATGTCTTAGTCACTGTCTATTGCTGTGAAGAGACACCGTGACCAAAGCGACTCTTATGAAAGGGAGTGTTTAATTGGGGGCTTGCTTACAGTTTCAGAGGTTTAGTTCATGTCATGTAGACAGGTACTAGAGCAATATCTGAGA
Source organism: Peromyscus maniculatus bairdii (assembly GCF_049852395.1). Classification (NCBI taxonomy): domain Eukaryota; kingdom Metazoa; phylum Chordata; class Mammalia; order Rodentia; family Cricetidae; genus Peromyscus; species Peromyscus maniculatus. Next base: position 100,868,884 of record NC_134862.1, on the reverse strand, counting down.
CCTTTACACCCTGATCTGCAGGCAGAGAGAGAGAGAGAGAGAGAGAGAGAGAGAAAGAGAGAGAGAGATTGGGCGTGGCCTGGGCTTTTCACCCCCAGTGACACACTTCCTCCAACAAGGCCACACCTCCTAATCCTTCTAATCCTTTCAAACAGTGTCACCTCTGGTGACTAAGCATTCAGATATATGAGCCTATGGGGACCGTTCTTATTTAGACCACCACAGGTGGCAGGAGCTTGTAATACAGTGTGGGGAAGGGTGGGGGGAGATAGAGGACAAGACTAGCTGAACCAGTGAGCATCAGATCCAAAAAGAAACCCTGTCAAGGAAAAAAAAAACAAAAAACAAAAAACAAAAAAAAAACAAGATAGTTGGGTCTGGTGGTGCGTTACTTTATTCTCAGCACTTAGGGGGTAAGGACAGAAGATCTCTGTGGATTCAAGGCCAACCTGGTCTCTCTCTCTCTTCTCTCTCTCTCTCTCTCTCTCTCTCTCTCTCTCTCTCTCTCTCTCTCCCTGCCTGTGAAAGAGGTGGCCAAGACCAGCACCCTGGTGAACTAAGACACAGTTGAAAATGGACACATGTCTTTCTTGACCTCTAACAACTTCAGACCTGGTGGCACAGACACCACCCCATGTCATCAGCATCATGGGCAGGTCCTCGTATGTGAGGTCTTAGGCTCAGTCTCTTCTATCCCAGCCCTTCCACAGCCAGCTCACTCACACTTGTGAGACATCTCCTCTCCATCTGTCAGTTAGAACAGTGATATTCTGACCTCACAGGGTTGCCCTTGCTAAAAGGGATCGGATGATGTGCCCAGGACACAGTGCTTGTCTAACATGTTCGCAGCATGAACAGAAATAATGGCATGTTTGTGTTGGAGGTGGTTTTGTGTGGTATTTGGAGTATGTCCTTTTTGCCCCATCAGATGAACATTTGAGGCAGCGACTGTCACCCTGTCAGATTCCCTCTCTGTAGACTTTATCCAGAGACTCCTCCGAGGGTTCTGGCCCAGAATGTCCCTTCTCTGAAACAGTCTGTGTGTGTGTGTGTGTGTGTGTGTGTGTGTGTGTGTGTGTGGTGTTTAGGTGCACTCTTCACTCTTAGAAGCCATAAGAGGGCATAATATCCCCTAGAACTGAAGTTATAAGCAGGTGTGAGTGGCCCAGTGTGGGTGGTAGGGACTGAACTTGGGTCTTTAAGCTCCTGAAATAGCTATTTATTTATTGATTTTTTTTTCTACAGAGTCCTGACTATTCTGGAACTCACTATGTAGACCAGGCTAGCCTTAAACAGAGATCCTCCTGACTCTTCCTCCCTAGTGCTGGGATTAAAGATGTGCACTTTAAATAAAAAGATAGCTTTTTATTTAAAGGCAGAAGATAGGAGAAATTGTATTTGTCTATCTGTATGTATGCTTTATGTTTCTGCTTCCACATAAAACACATATTCTGTCAGTTTTGTTTTAAAGATTTATTTACTTTTATTTTGCATATATGGGTGTTTTTCCAGCATGGATATCTGTATACAATGAGCATGATGTGCCCAAGAAGGTCAGAAGAGGGTGTTGGATCCTCTAGAACTGGAGTTACAGCTGTTAACTGTCATGTAGGTATTGGGAAATAAACCTGGGTCCTCTGCAAGAGCAACCAGTGCTCCTAACCACTGAGCCATCTCTCCAGCCCCTTCAAAATACCTTTTGAAAAGTGCAGCTGTAAGATCCACAACGGTCAGTTTGTTTGTCCCATTAGTTACCACATTTCCTGTGCCACCTCAGTGTGTAGTACGTGAGAGTCATTCAGAAAAAGACGTGCTACATATCCTGAATGAACATTGGCCAGAAAGGGGGTGCAGGAACCTGGGGAAGAAAGGAGAACCCAAATGCTTGGCTGGGTTTTTCCAGATGGCAACCAAGTAATCCTGGAAGAGAGAAGTCACCATAGCCAAGAGCCTCGCTGGCTGGCCGGTGGACTGTGACCACGCCAGGACCCGCTAGTGGAAGCCAGTGTGGCCGCTGGGGGCCTCAGCTCCCCGTGGTCTGCAAGCGTCCTGTACTTCTTTGCACTCAGCCGTATTTGGCTCTTTGCTCCTGTTCTTTCCTGGAATTGCCAGATGTAGCAAATCAAAAAAAGAGATGCCGGTTAACCTTCAATGTCGGTGGCTGAAGAAGAGCACCCTCAGGGGCCACACTGACCTGCGCTGAAGAGCACCCTCAGGTGCGCGGGTCTCACAACACCGACCTGCGCTGAAACTCTTGGACTCCCGCACTAAAGTCTGGATTTAACTGGGTGTTCTGCTGTTTTTTTTTTTGTTTGTTTGTTTTGTTTTTGTTTTGTTTTTTGTTTTGTTTTTGTTTGTTTGTTTGTTTTGCTTTGTGTTCTGGCCTTTTACCTAGGCAGGCAGTGCCCTCTCCAGCTCATCCACTGGGAAGAGTTCTGTCCTTCATGACAAATCCAAATGTCGCTGCTATTGTTTCCCTGTGTCCTCCCAAGCTGGGACTGAAACCTAATCGCAGAGCAATGGTATGGAGGGTGGGACCTTTAAGAGGCAGGCAGGCCGGAAAGGCTCTGCCCTAGGGAATATGTCATCATATGGGAGGTCGGGGATAAGAGTGTGGGTTTGTTACAAAGTTAAAACCTCCCTCCCTGCTCGCTGTTCCTCAGGTGGTGTCTTGTGGTGTGTTGTTGGGGTTAAGGTTAGGCTTGGGGTTAGAGCCTAATGGTTAGAGAATTAGAGGGTTAGGGTTGCGGGTTTAGATTAGGGTTACAGTTGGGGTTAGGTTTAGGCTTCAGTTAGGGTTTAAGAGTCAGAGCTGAGCATTAGAGTTGGAGGGCCAGGATTATTACGAGGTCAATTTGCCTCTGGTGTGAGCTAACCCCACAAGGACGGGCTTCCCGGCTTCCAGATGTGAGCCACATGAATGTCTGTTTCCTTTCTCTCTGTCTGCCTCGCTTTCTTCCTCCCTCCTTTCCTCCTCCCAGACCTCCTTCTCTCAGAGCCCCACATAGCCCAGACTGGCGTGAAACTCTTTCTGTAGTCATATAGGACCTTAAACGCCTGATCTCCCTGTCTCTGCCTCCTGAGAGTGCTGGGGTTACAGGTGTGTACCACTGTGCCCATGTTAGGAGGTTGGGAATGGGGCCCAGGGCTGTGCGTACGAGGCAAGCCTTCCACTGGTGGAACCGTGTCTCCATCTCCCCAAATGTTAGTTCTCTGTAGCCGACTCTGCCTCGGGCATTCTGCTAGAGCATCACAGAAGGGGAAGCCTTTCCACAAACCTCTCTGAGACCCTCTCTGCCCAGACAGGCGTCACTGTGAGCACCGGGTCACGGCTGAAGGCCGGTCATCTCCCTCCAGTGCCCCACACAGGGCTCTGATAGCCCTGCACCTTCATGTGCTCAGGTTCTGACAGTCAAATGCACTCAAAAGAGGGACAGTGTTAGGTAGGGTTTCCATCGCTGTGACAAAACACTGACTGAAAGCACCGTGCTCAGGAAAGTCTTTATTTATTTCAACTTACAACTCTCAGGCCACTCTCCATACTGAGGGAAGTCGGAGAGCAGGAGCCTGAAGGCAGGACCTGAAGCAGAGCCATGGAGGAACACTGCTTACTGGCCTGCTCAGCCTCCTTTTCCATAGCACCCAGGACCACCACCACAGAGGTGACGCTGCCCACAGAGAGCTGGGCCCTCCCACATTAATCCAGAAAATGTCCCACAGGCCAATCTTGTGGGGCATTTTCTCAATTGAGGTTCCCTCTCCCCAAAATACCTTTGGCATAAAACTAGCCAGCACAAGGACAAGGACACATGTCTGCAAAGATTTTGTCATGAGGAAACATGAGCAGACAGAGCAGCTGAAAGCGAGGACAACAGGCTGTCTCCATCTTTGCGCCTTCAGTCTTGGTGGGAGGGAGGCATGTGGCTCTCTGGTGGCGGAGGCCCTTCTCAGGCTGTGGCGGCATTCCTTGGATGTGTTCTGACAGATAGCCAAGGCTGCAGACACCCTCCCCATCCCACCACTCCATGAGTCATCACCCCAGAAGAAGAGCAAGGTCACCGGTATCAGCTCTGTGGGGCCCCTGGGTGGGGAGGCAGCTGTCTTATCTCCACAGCCCGGGCTGCTCATCCCATCAACAACAAATGGCCAAGAGGCCAACTTGTAACCAAGTCACCTTCCCGGGCCAGTTTCTTCTGGGATAAATTCCAGCCGGCCAGAGCCCTCTCCCCCAGTGCCTGGCCAGTGTGGTTGAGATTGCCCTCCTCAGACCACAGGAGGGCTCCAGAGTTAGATGTCTCCAGAAGTAAGGCCCAGGCAAGGAATCGCCCGCTAAGCCCGCTGGACACCCAGGTTGTGTGTGCATGCTGCCCAGCCGTGGATTCCTGTTGGCTTCTTGGGCTGAGGATTCCGAGGAAGGTCCATCTAGACAGACGCCTCAGCTTGGGCAGGGGTGGGGGAGGGGGAGGGGGAGGGGGAGCAATCCTCCAACTGTAGGGATTGCCGGCATTGGACCCAGTGAAGGATGCTAAGTGGAGGGGAGTCGGGAGAGGATAGGAATGATCTTGCTGGCCAAGTGCCAGAGAGTCCTCATAAAGGACTGTGGGGGTGGCCAGTCTGGCTGGCTGGGCTGGAGGGGGGGAGGAGGAGGTCTAAGGAAGGTGGGATAAGATGACTCCATGATGTAATTACATGCCTAATTTCCCCTGCAGTGCCAAGGCCGCGAGGCCTAGCTGCTGGAGCTGCTATAATTAGTGGAGATAATAATAATAATAACTCCTAGATACGTGTTGCCACTTGAGCAGAGCTGCTGAGGGGGTGGGAAGAGAGAAGGAAGCGGGCGTCCTCCGGACGGACGGCCTTGCCACATTCCCAGATGGTATTCCAGGGCCCAGACAGGCTGCTTTCCTTGCCCCAACCAAGGAGACTTCGGGGTCAGCAAGAGAAGTGACCCAACCGTGGGTGGGTCTGCACTGTGCCTAAGTGCTCTGAGGGCCAGGATTGGCTGAGAGGAAAGGGGACTGTAAGTGGGCCCTCCATGCTCTCTCTGGTCCTCTTTGGGGTGAGAGCAGGGGCCTCCCAAATTCGGTCTGCAGCTCCAGATCAGGACAAGGACCTCTCTTGCTGCTGAGCCTTAACTCCGAGTCTCACCCTCCACAGCCCTGTTCCCGGCCTGACTCCTGGCCGGGAGCCCAGACCAGGAGCAGAGGTGGCCAAAGAGTGGACGGGACCCTGAGTGGACACATGGGCGACCGTTCTTCCTCCTGGGCAAGAGGTCAGAGCAGAGGTCAGAAAGGCTCAGCCACAGAGCCCCAAGAAGGCCAATGAACACGTCCATTGTGCTTCTCAGGAAACCAAATTGTCACCAGGAGGGTCTGGAGAGGGCTGAGGATGACAAAGCGCATGTCCTGAGGTGATGACGTTAACACCCTAGCGCAGCTCTTGTGTTAGGTGCACACCACCCTTCCCAGACCTAGGACCCTCCCCCTAGCTTCCCGTCAGCCACTTCAGCAAGTCCTTCCAGGAGACCCACTCTAGTGATGAGGAGGAAGTGAGTGAGCCTCGGGGCAGTAGATAACTTGCCATAATGGGCAGAGGCCTAGAGCGACCAGCTGAGTCCACCCTGGGGGCACAGCAGAACTCCACTTGGGATCCAGGTTCACTTAAAGCACTTAGCCGCTGCACCCCCGGGTGGAAATTGGAGGGTACCACTGGCCAGAGAATGAATCGGGGTACCCTTCTGCAGCATGGCTGTAGACTTCCTGCCTTTAAACCTGTAAAATCTTTCCAGTGTATCTGATGAGAGGCAGTCTGTCCTTGGGGAACAAAGGGAAGAATCCTCCCACCACACCCAATGCAAGGTGTTCCCCTGCCTCACCTCAGTTTCTCCATTGAAAAGGGAGAATGAATTTCAATACCTTTGATCACTTCACCTTTTCCTCCTCCTTCCTGGGGTGGGGCGGGAGAGGACACAGAAGTCTATCTGGAGGCTCCTCTATGGAGAGATCAGCCTTGGAAGGCTGAGGCGTGGAGCCTGCCGTCAGAGACAGTGGGAGCAGCAGGCTACAGCCTTGCTCGTGGGAGGAAGAACCACGGTGGCCGGGGCACTGCCTGGAAACCACCGCTGAAGCACACGGAGACGCTTGGGAGGCAGCTCCGAGGCCACCTTCCCCGAGCGCCCCTCACCCAGGCTTTGGAAGGAGAGCCGCAGCCAGGCAACACATCCGAGCCCCGTGCACCCCAAGGCTGGGAAATGTGACCGAGACCTGTCAGGGGCTGACGACACCAGACTGGGTGGGAAGGCTGCCCAGACAGGAGTTGGGAACCGAAGCTGGAGGCCCCAGAGCTCTGGCTGCTGGTCTGGACTGAGAGTCCTTCCCACCGTCTGAGAGCGAAGCCGCCAGCGCCTCCTTCCTGGGCTTCACCGCTGGACAACAGGCGTTAGAGCGAGCCACCCAGCCGTTCCTTCCCCGCACGCCCCAAACTCGACGTCCCCACATGCCTGTGTGCTCTGCCTTGCACTGTTGCTACAACCTGTGAGGAGTCCACTAACCAATGGAAGGGGAACTGGGAGCCAAGGTCAGGGTGGGCCTCAGCAGGCTGGCACTGTGACCCCGTCAGTCAGGAAACGGCAGGGAGCTGAGCTGACAACCTTCCCTCAATAACTCCAGAACTCTCCAACAAGGCTACCTGCCCCCTGCGGGGACAAGAGCTAATGGCCAAGTGCCTTGTACCACCTCAGGTGCTGGCACATCTGTGTTGTGGGTCTTGTTACCCCAGGTTAGACACTCCTGACCACACTCATTATGGGTCTTTTTATCTCAAGTTAGGGTCTCCTGAAATCCTCTCTCCACCCCAGCCAGAGGGATCCATATGTCCTGGTCCCTGAGGAAGACAGTCAGGGGTTGGTGGATCCATAGCATTAGGTTCTAGGACCCCTGTCCGAGGCTAGCCTGGTCCTGTTGGTCTGCAGCTGCCTCAGCCTCAGCAACTCCCTGCTTTCCCCTCACAGCTAAGACCTCTCTGGCTGCCAGTCGGAGAGTTCAGCACTAACAGCATGCTTGCTAAACCAAGCTAAGCTCCCCCAGGCTGTCCCCAAGCTGTCCCCTCACCTCCACTGGGGAAGTCTCCAGGGGAAACAGAGCGGGGTACAGGGTCACAGAGTTCAGCCGGTCAGAAGAACTCAAATCTTAGCTCTGCCACTTCCTGGCGTGACGTTTGGCAGGCAGCCTGCCCTCCGCCAGATCCTGTGCCCTGTGGTCTGTAGATGGGGATGACACTGACTTACCCCTAAAGCGGCTCACGGTGTCTCACATGCAGTAGGCAGCCGCTGAGTATTAACTTAATATCGTCATTGCCGCGATGGATGGAGGTCATCAGGGCTGATGGCGAGCACCTTTACTCCGAGCATCTCCATGCCCGTGGGAGAGTTTTTAAAGATAAAATTAAGGAAGATCACATCAGATATTTTGAAGCGATAATTGTTGGCCGCAGTGATTAATAATGGGAGTGGTGTCCGTCGGAGGCATCCTTGTAGAAGTGTGTGTGCGTGAGGTCCCGGTGGCCTCTGTGCGAGGTTCCAGTAGGCCCAAGGTTTCTGTGACAGAGGCAACCACACTGGAACACTCTTCCCCTATGACCTCAGGCTCTACTTTCTTTCCTTTGGTTTGGGTTAGGGTTGACACAGTGACTTTATCTGACAATATTCACTCTATCCCATTCTACAGGTGAAGAAACAGAGGCCCCGGGACCATTAGATTTTCCCAGGGCTACAATTCAGTTTGTGACTTTTTTTCTTTCCTTTTCTTTGGTTTTCTTCTCTGTTTTTTTTTTCCTTTTTCTTTTTGTTTTGTTTGTTTGTTTGTTTTTTCGAGTCAGGATTTCTATGTGTAGTTTTGGTGCCTGTCCTGGATCTCACTCTGTAGACCAGGCTGGCCTCCAACTCACAGAGATCCGCCTGGCTCTGCCTCCCGAGTGCTGGGATTAAAGGCGTGCGCCACCGCCGCCCGGCTCTCCTTTATTTTCTATGTGTGTGTGTATGTGTAGGGGACAGAGGCCAGCCTTGGTGCTGCTCCTCAGGAGCCATCCACCTTGTCACTGATGTGACTCCATGACTGAGGAACTCCAGGAGTCTGCCTGTCTCTTCCTCCCCAGTCCTTGAATTACACGCGTGTGCCACCATGCTATTCACACAGGTTAGACTCAGCTTTTATGTATTTACAGAACAAGAACTTGATGAATTGAGTTGTCCTGCTAGCCCTGGGTTAGGGCATTTTCTACTGGGGAGTGCCATGGTACCAGGGAAAAAGAGAGAGGATGAGCAGGGTGGGGGTCAAGGGACCCCCAAGTCCCATCCCTGCAGGCCGTCCACCAACTGAAATGGATGAGAACAGCTGAATGCCCAGCGCAAACCCATCATTTGATTCTTTATTTGTTTTTCAAGATAGATTTTATTGGATGTGCATGAGTGTTCTGCCTGCATGTGTGTCTGTGCATCGGGTGCATGCCTGGTGCCTGGAGAAGCCAGAAGAAGGCATCAGATCTCTTGGAACTGGAGTTACAGATGGTTGGCGACTGCTGGGCATTGAACCAAGGTCCTCTGGAGGAGCAGCTAGTGCTCTTAACCACTGAGCCATCACGTTTTACATTTTTTCATCAGCAAAATACTTCCCCTTCCCCTTCTCTCTCTTCTTCTTTTCATCTGGTTCTGCTCGGGTTTTTTCCTGGCAGTTTCAAAATTAAACATCTTCCTGGGAAATGCACCGATAGCTGGCTCACAGTCACACGTGCCATAGTTTGGTTCTTTTTTCTAAATATTCACACAGAATTTACACAACAAATGCACCAGGAAATCCAAATTTTCCTTTAGTAAGTTTTTCTCTAAAGGTCAGAATTGTTGCTGTATGACGTGTTGGAAGTGACGGGGACTTTGTAATCTAACCCAGTCTCCTGTTCCGTTTCCTCATCAGTCTGTGTTAGACACTTGCAAGCCGCTGGGCAGAAGCCACTCGCGAATTTATAGTTACCCAATCTTGTTCAACGCGTTTCACATCAGCATTCACATTAGCAAGATACTTCCCTCCACCCCCTCTCTCTCCTGGCTCTGTAGTTTGTTTTCCTGGCAGTTTCAGAACTAGACATCCTCCTGGGAAATGCATCGAAAGCCGGCTCACAGTTGCACAGAGCCCAAAACTCTCTTGTTTCTGCCAGCTGAGACGTCCTGACCCTCGAGGTTCAGCTCAGGCGGTGGCTGAGCCTCTGTTCTGTCAATCCCTTCACACCCTGGCTTCCTTCACAGGCAGCCTCAGGAGCAGGAGGTCTCAGTGAAACACTAAAGGCTTGAAGCAATTCATCTGTCTGTCAGTGAGTGAATGGGTAGCTGGTGAGGACCAAATCCAAGGTCCTGTGCATGCTAGGCACTGAGTCATGTCCCCAACTAGAATATATATAGCTGGGCAGCGGTGGCATTCGCTGGGAGGCAGAGACAGGCAGATCTCTGTGAGTTTGAGGCCAGCCTGGTCTACAGAGCCAGATCCAGGACAGGCGCCAAACTACACAGAGAAACTCTGTCACAAATATATATATATATGTTTTTATTTAGAGAGAGTTTCGTGTACCTCAAGCTAGCCTTATATTAACTATGTAGCCAAGGATGGCCCTGATAGCCTGATCTCTGGATCTCTGGAGTGGGATCACAAGCATGTGCCATCATGTCCAGTTACTGTTTTATTTTCTGAGACAAGACCTCACTATGTAGCCTAGGCTGGCCTGGCATTCATATCCTCCTGCCTCTGCCTTCCTGTAGCACCTTTCCCTGCCAGGATCAGTCTTTGAAAAATGAAGAGACTATTGATGTACACTTGTGGATAAACAGAGAACATGGCCATGTGGAACTTGCACACAAAACTCATGAGCGTCTTCAGAGGGGACGGGGTAGAGGTGAGGGCAAACTGACGTTATGAAAGTTATTTTGAAACAATAATCCTCAGCCTCAAAGATGAGGATTCAAGGACCTATGAGGGGTTCAAGGACCTTTGATAAAGGCGGCACCAGTCTGCTGTGGACAGAGGCTGGACAGACATCCCTACAGTAGTGATCTCCATCAGGTTGCACTGCTGTCCATCTTCATGGATAGTGAGTCTTATCAAGTGTGTGTCCAAGAGGCTCACTTCTTCACGCCTCCTGGCTTTGTCCTTTCATGTGGGCATTTTTGTTAGGACACAAGCAGCTTCCACAGTTCTTATGATGGAACAGTGTTTGTTCTTTTGTTTCCCACTTATCTCTATGTGTGTGTGTGTGTGGGGGGGTGCACGCCTGTGCCTCTGTGTATATGTGTACACGTGTAAGTATGTGTACACACGTAATGTGTGTGTGCCTGCATAGCACAGCTATGAAGGTCAGAGGATCACATGCAGAAATCAGATACCTTCTTCTACCATGTGAGTCCCAAGACTGAACTCAGGTAGTCAGGCTTGGGAACAGGCACCTTGAGGAAGGGGAATCTAATACATTCTGAATTCTGAGGGCCTTACACTGTGTGAAAAAAGCCAAACACCATCTGAATCCACTGCTGTGAGCCCTTCCAAGTCAAGTTCACAGAGATGGGAAATGAGGTGGGGTTCGTCAGGGGTCAGGTGGTGGAGCTTCAGTTTGGGAAGGTGAATAAGGTCTGTGACTGTGTGACAGCTGAATGGCTTCATGTCACTGAATTCAGTCAAAGAGAAACCGGGGTGGTCAGGCCCACCAATCCCAAGCACAGGAGGGTCAGAGGTTCAAGGTCATCCTAAATTGCATATCCAGATCACTGGTCTATTTCTTTTATGACTGCAGGTGCAGTTCTGGTGAAGACCGGCCCCAGGTTGTAGCACTATTAGGAGGTGGTGGAACCCTTAGGAATTAAAGTCTAGCCTGGGCTATGTGAGACACTGTCTCAAAAGAACACAAAAGAAAAAAAGATGAGTTGGGTGTAGTGGTGCACCCCTTTAATCCCAGAACTAGGGAAGCTGATGTAGGTGGATCTCTGTGAGTTCGAGGCCAGCCTGGGCTTCATAATAAGACCCTGACTCAAAAAAAAAAAAAAAAGAAAAGAAAAGAAAGAAAGAAAATGTTGTGCATATGTATATGTATATATGTGTATGTACATTGTGTATGTGTGTGTGTGTGTGTGTGTGTGTGTGTGTGTGTGTGTGTACAGGTATGTATGTGTATGTATATATATATACTCCCACATTTTTTAATGACCACAGTGGCTCCAGGGTTCCTATCACTTCCCTCTAAGAAAGAAGATGCTCCTTTACAAGGGAGAATGAATGGCTTTCCAGACAGGAGGTGGTGGTGCAGACCTTCATCTCAGTGCTTGAGAGGCAGAGGAAGGAGGCTCAGAAGTCCCAGGCCAGCCTGGGCTATGCAGAGAAGCCCTGCTTCGAAACAGAAAACAAAACAAGAGAATGCTTCTTTATCAAAAGCTGGAACCAAGGAGCCAAATCCACTCTCTCACCGGGACCACCCGCTTTCATTCCAGGATCATATCAGTGACCAGGAGAATTGTTCTCTGACGGCCTTAGGCCTCGGCCAACACAGCCACCATGGCATAGGCTTGGAATTATCTTCAACCACATCAGCTTTGCCAGTGTAGAAGTATTGTGTGGAAGGGCAGAATGGAGATAGTGAGGGGGGAGGGGAAACAGCAGGGGGTGAGGCGGACTGTTGGCCATCTTCATCATCCATTCCCCCTTCTTCCTGGATTCAGGACTAGACATTCTCTGGTGCCCTCTCAGGTGCCTTGAGGCCTGGCTGCCCATCCCCCACATCTCCATCCTGCTTTCTGAATCATCTCTCATCCCATCCCCCTACATACACACACACACACACACACACACACACACACACAGAGGATATGACTCCTAGGGAAAGCTAGACAGCACAATTGGATTAACCTGGGTCCCTAACACTTCGTAGAGTCACTCAGTTCACCATTGACACACAAGCAATAAAAACCTCATCTTCCAGTTGGCTTGAGAGGCAGAGGCTGGTGGATCTTTGTGAGTTCAAGGTCAGCCTGATCTACATACAGAGTCCCAGGACAGTCAGACTCTGTCTAAAAAAAGGATTTACTGGAAGGAAGTTAGGTCATCAGAGGTGTGCCCTCAAAGGGGCCATTGGGATCCCAGCCCTTTCCCATCGCCCCCTCTGCTTCCTCACCATCATGGGTCAGCAGCTTTGCTCTCCCATGCTCTCCTGTCATGAGAGACTGCCCAACAACCATGAGTTAGAACCTCTGAGACCTTGAACCAGAACAAACCTTTCTTCCTTTCAAGTTAATTTATCTGAGGTATTTGTTACAGCAGCAGAAACCTGCCTGATGCAACCGACTACTTTCACTGTGACTGAGAAGTGGAGCAGAGGCCGGGTGACACACCAGACCTAAACTACTTACTCACTGGTCCTTTACGGGGAAAGTGTGCCGAACTGCCTCCAAACTGCCGCCTCCCCCACGGTGGGGCCTCTTTAGTACGATGGCCACCTTCCTTTAGCCAACACAGGACACAACTAGCTCTGTACTAGTCATACGTAGTGCACCCCACTCCAGGGGCCTTGGGTGGGCAACCCAGGCAGAGTTGCCCCTGGAAGCCTGTGGGAATATCTCTAGTGGGAACCAGTGTACCCGAAGATGGGATCTGTCTTTCCTCTTCTCCAAGGCAGAAGGCGAACCAACCTCCAAACGACAGTTGTAAAAAACAAGAAGGTGCTGTGCGGAAGCCCGTGTCCTGGTTGGTTTTTGTCAACTTGACACAAGCTACATTTATCTAGGAAGAGGAACCTCAGCAGAGAAAATGCCTCCACCAGCTTCCATAAGGAAGCCTCTAGGGCGTTTTCTTGATTGTTGGTTGATGTGGGAGAGTCAGCCCCTGTGGGCAGTGCCACTCTTGGGCAGGTGGGCCTGGGTGAGCAGCGCCATTCCTGGGCAGGTGGGCCTGGGTGGTATTAAAAGCAACACCTATTTTTCCCAATGACACAAGTCGCCAAGCTCGTTGCATAGACCCCAACCTTTCCTAGAGGCACACTGGCTGAACCAGAAGACATAATTCCTCTGTTGGGCTTTTAGTAATTCATTCAAAATAGTTTTGTAAAAGTTAACACAATTTGTACTTTTATCAAGAATTTAATAACCTTTTAAACCATCTTGACCATTAAAATCTGAGGTCACAGGTAGGGTTTTGTTTGTTTGTTTGTTGACTGTTGTTTAATTCCATTGTGTATGTTCATTGCACATGCCATTGTGTTACACAGGGACATTTTCATCTAAGTCTCTATTGTACATCAAGCACACCCCCCTCTTCACCCTGTAACTTCTCCTTCCTCACTCTCCCATTCATGACCGAGCTATGATGAAAAGTAGGCTCCTCAAAAGAATGACAATAGATCTCCCACATGACCCGGCCATAGCTGTCACCTCTGGTATGACCCTGAGGACAGTGAGTCAACCCATCACAGAGACATGTGCACACCAGTGTTCACAACAGCTGAGTTATGGGGCCAACCTGGGTGTCCAGCAGCAGACTGGTGTGTAAGGGAAAAGTGGTACATACACAATGGGATTTTTTTTCAGCCCCGAAGAAGAATGAAATTATGTCATTTGCAGGAAAATGGATGCAACTGGAGACCATCATACTAAATGAATTTAAGTCTGTCTCAGAAAGACACATTTCATGTTTCCTTCCCCATTGTGGTCCCTAGATTTTCAGTAGATGCATAAGTCATGTTTGTAGGTATGACATGGAAGTTGAAATGAACTGTCTGGGGAAGAAAGGAGACATTTATTATTTATTTATTTTCTGAGACAGTCTCACTATGTAGCTCTAACTGTCTTGGAACTCACTAAATAGACCAGGCTAGCCTCGAACTCACAGAAATCCATCTGCCTCTGCCTCTCGAGCACTGGGATTAAAATGTAGTGTTCTACTACAACCAGTTTAAAGGACCTACTTTTTAAATGCTTATCTCAGGCTGGTTTCTGCTTTCCCTGACCCTCGCCATGGTTGACAAGAGACCCTAGAACACAAAAGAGAGGCCTGCTCACTGGTTCTTGGGGGCTTCTTGCAAGCATGATCTTTTACAATAATCAAAACTTTTGGAGACAATTCTGGCCTGTTGGTGAAATGGGAATCGTTGACTCCTTGGCTCTGGTAGTCCCAGAAAGGAATTCCTCAGGCATGATGAAAGCTTGAAGGGCCTCCGTGGACATCAGCTGAAAGGGCAGGAGAGAAGTTTTTTGGGCCAGATCCAACCACCCAATCCTGCATGTCCACCAAGAGACAGATATGCAGGCACTCAGGGATCAGCTCCGCGGATATGAGGCTCAGACGGCTATTCGATACCAGGTCACCTTTCTGTGCTGCAAACACAAGTACCTCTCTCCAAGCATTTCGGGACTCTTGCTCAACAATGTGGCTCTTTCCTCCAGAGTTTCCTCCTCTGATCCCCACAAGGTTTGAAAGACAGATACAGTAACGTGTGAGTGTCAAGAGGTCTTTGAGAAAGGTGAGCCTGCCCAGAGATAAATAGGGGCTCAGGCTGGGGGGTCATTAGTGCTGCCCAGATGGAGCCTAGAGTCCACGGAAGGGAGGCTGAGAAGGAAGGAGAAGACTGGCTGTGGCTTCCTTTGGCCAAAAGTAATTGATAAGTGAGTGGGAGTAGTTGGTGTGGGTTTAAAAAAAATAGTTTAGGAGGGCCGCAGAGACGGCGGCGGCGGCAGAGACGGCGGCTCAACATTTAACAATAGCACTATTCTTGCACAAGACTGGGGTTTGGTTCCCAGCTCCCACGTCAGGCAGTTGTGTAACTCTAGAGGAACACTGTGCCTCTGGATTCTACCAGCACTCATGTGCACATACGAAACACGCACTTAAAAATAATAAAAAATAAATCATTGCCAGCCATGGTGGCACAGTCCTTTAATCCCAGCACTTGGGAGGCAGAGGCAGGCAGATCTCTGAGTTCCAGGCCAACCTGGTCTATAAAGTGAGTTCCAGGACAGCCAGGGCTACGCAGAGAAACCCCGTCTCAAAAAACAAAAAACAAAAACAGCAATTTTATTGAGGTACTGGTAGACAAATAAAATGCCATTGCTCAAGGTACAAATTTTCCATTCTTCTATATGAAATGATTGCCACAGTAACACCATAAACATCTCACTTGTCAGGATTACTGTTTGCTTCCTGTGCCCAAGTGTGCCCTTGCTCGTGTGTGTGTGTGTGTGTGTGTGTGTGTGTGTGTGTGTGTGTGTGTCAGATCTCTGAAACCCTTTATCCTTCTGTAACTTAGGCATCTGTACCATTTGACTGGTGGTCACTGTGTGGCCATTTCTGTGGCTTCCGTGGGTGGAGTCCACATGTAAGAGGATCATCCTCTAGAGTTTGTCACTGTGCCTGGCTTATTTCACCTAGCATTTGTGTTCTGAATGTGTGTGTGTGTGTGTGTGTGTGTGTGTATGTGTGAATTTTTACAACCTGGAGCCTTTGCTAGGTGGTATGTTGCCCTCAGAAGAATACATACATATATCATATACCCCCTAATGTCCTCTCCACCCCCTTCTCTCCTCTTGCAGGCTTTCCTTTCTCCCTCCTGCTTTCAAGTCCCATGCATTCAAAGGTGCTAAAGCTTTGCCTCTAGCCTTGGCCTCCGCCTCACTCCCCAGGGAGGGCTGGGCTGGGTCAGACAAAGCAGGCCCTGACTCCTGGCCACCTTGGGTCAGACCCAGGCCCTGACTCCTGGCCACCTTGCATACTGTGGTTATAAACTCATCACACACCAACTTTTGTGACCTGCTCAGATGTGTCAAACGCCTGCCATGTGCAGGTCCATGTTAATGTGTCTTCCCATTTGACTGCGTCAGGGTCAGGTCTGGCCACGACACCACCCTGGTCACACCTGCTCCATGGCACTTCTCCACCCAGTGAATATTGCTGTATTGTTCAGAGAATGGCCAGGTCTCAAAGGGTCAGGGACCTAAAGGTTAATCATGGTTTTCTTTTAGTTCTATTAATCTCACTCAGTGACTCTGTGAAGTGTACTTACTTTTTTTTAATTAAAAAGTGATTTTTTAATTTATATGTATGTTTGTGTCTGTGTAAGTGAGTGCCACACATGTATGGCCAGGAGAGTGTGTTGGATTCCCCTGGAACTGGAGATACAGGCAGCCATGAGCCACCCAGTGCTAGGGACTGAACCGGGGTTCTGGAGTCCTCTACAAGAGCAGGTGAACAGACGAGCCACCTCTGCAGCCCTGAAGACATTTCTTCCTACCTCTCCTTACAGCTGAACTGCTGCCCTGCTGGATCACATGACCCGGAGGGGGCTCTGAAACTGGGACCTGAGAGAATTCCCTCAATACTGTCCTTGCTGAGAAGAAAACAGTGTATGCTGGTTGCATTTTGTTTTGTTGTTGCTGCTGATTTTTATTTATTTATTTATTTATTTATTTATTTATTTATTTATTTATTTATTTATTTATTTATTTATTTATTACTTCCCCTCCCCTCAAGTTGACATAAAGCTAGAGTCATTGGGAAGAGGGAACCTCAGTTGAGAAAATGTCCCCAGGAGATTGGGCTGTCGGGAAGCCTGTGGGATGTTTTCTTGATTGGTGACTGATATTGGAAGGCCAGTCACTGTGACCAGGTCTCACTCTTGGGCTGGTGGTCCAGGGTGTATAATCGAGCAGGCTGAGCAAGCTATGGGGGACAAGCCAGTATGTAGCCTTCCTCCATGGTTTCTGCTTCCGTTTTCACTGCCCTGACCTCCTTCAGTGATAGAGTGTGACCTGAGGGTTGTAAGCAAAAATAAACCCTTTCCTCCCCAAATTGCTTGGTCATGGTGTCTTATCACAGTAATAGAGAAGTAGCCAAGGCAGAACATTCAAAACTGATTCAGCTTAGGAAACAAAACCAGGAGATCCCAGTAAGACTGGCCTACAGGCTCTTCCTGGGGCAGCTTTCATCTCTAGGGCTTCGGAGGGTCAGGACATGGGCATGCTCCCCCTGACATGGGCTCTGTGAAATGGAGGCCTCCAGGCCCTGACAACCAGAGCTTCACCTGATGGGGCAGAGGTCGGAGCCCAGCCTCCACACCTTTGCAGCTTTCCCACACCACCTCCCGGTGACCGAGTCCATGGCAAGGCATTTTTCTGTGACAATTTGTTGAATTCTAAAACCTCCAATGCTAATTTCCATTTCCCGCAAGTCAGAGAGAAAACGCTCCAGTCTGGGTCTTCCTGGTGACAGAGGCTTGGGCAGCTGGTTCAGAAGAATCACAGAAACAGCCCACCTGAAAATCCTGCCCTCCTTCCCACCATAGGAGGTGCCTGGAGAACACCATCAGGCAAAGGGAAGGATGGAGAGGGGGCCTCAGTAAACTTCACTCCTACACACTTCCAATGCCCCTGCCTCAGCCTCCTGAGTGCTAGAATTACCGACAGGTGTCATGTATGACTCCTGATTTACGTTGTTCTGGGGATCAGACCCAGAGCTCTGTGCATGTTAAGCAAGCACTCTACCAACCGAGTCCTGGCCCCATAAGCTCTGCTCTTATAAGACTTCCAAATCCACCTGGATTTCCAGTTGCCGTCTCTGAGGGAGTTGGGGGTCACTGGGAATTCCATCTAGAAGCTTTGCGGTTGCTTGTTTTCCTGATTCCTGCCACGTTTCACAAAGGAAAACAGCCCGGGGAAGGGAGGTATGGGCTCCACGCGCCTGTATTGGAGGCAGAAGGGGCAAGTCACATGCCACCCCGTCCATGTCCTATTTGAAGAGGGCTATGACCATGTTGCCAAAGAAGACTGACTCCACAGAGTGCAGAGAAGCCCTGAGAACTTGCTTAAAGAAGCAAGACAGAGGTGATGAGGCCAGTGAGCCCAAGAAGTGGCCTGGGGATTCAGTGGCAGATGCATGGCAGCAGTCCCATAATGACAGGGCTGGGACAAGTTCCCTAACTCAGGAGATTCACAGATGTGGCTGTGACTCCTGCTACCTCCAGCTCCAAATCTCCCCACCAGGTCTTGTTTTGTTTTGTTGAACAGGGTTTCTCCACGTAACAGCCCTGGCTGTCCTGGAACTCATTCTGTAGACCAGGCTGGCCTCAAACTCACAGAGATCCACCTGCCTCGGCTTCCAGAGTGCTGGGATTAAATAAAGGCTTGCAACACCACTGCCCAGCACCCTACCAGGTCTCAACTGGTTGGTTACAAGCCTGTGTCCTCTACGACAGAGTAGAGGAAACCCCGCCACCGTGGGGAATAAGAAGAGAGGTTAGGCACCTCTATGTGAGACAGAGTCTGCAGCTCAAAGTTCACTGGCCGCCCTTCGGCTTCCTCCACTTCTCTTCCCGCCTGGGAGGCTGTCCCCACACGCTCCCTCATAAACCGAAGTGGAGGCCACAGCCCACAGTGAAAGCAGGGCCAGCGTGTAGAAAGGTCAGGCTCTGCCCCACATGCTCACCCCGAGGTGTCTTGTGTGGGTTCTTTGGCAGCACAGATGGCAGAGGATATACCACGCGTGTCCGGGGTGTCTTCAGCAGCCCAGGTGCTGGGCAGGGGGAGGGGACGACCTGCCACAGGCTTGGCACCCAGGCTCAGCTGGTTCAGCCCAGCTCATCCTTGAACAGCCTTTACTGACCCCCAAGTTTTCCTGCTCCCTGTGTTCCCACTTGGTGTAGCATCTGCTGAGAAGAGCCGCCCTCACAGGCCCCAGGGGACGGAGTCTCCTGGACCCATCCCACCCAGGCCTGGCTTCTAGCCCCAAGCTGGCTACCTGCCAACGGCTTGCAGCTAATTTGCTTATTGCTGCTTGTTTGGGAGGCTTCTGGGAAAACAGACTCCACCTGAGGGAATCTCTGCCATCAGGACTTGGGACACCCGAGACTTTGGACTCTCATGGCTTTTTCAGGCCTTGGAATGGTGACACTGTCACTTCAGTGTGCCGATTTGCAGCAAGCCTTCTCCAGATCAGCCCCAGGCAGAGCCTGTGTACGGACGTCCACGCTGCCCAGCTTTCCCACTCTGGACAGGCACTGTAGGGTTTGTGTTTCTCCCGCAGCTCCTTTGGAGTTTCCCTATAGCTATAAATTTAGTTGTTATCTGTCCTGAATGGAACTCCACTTCATGTTGGGCTCTCAGTAGTCACTAATTGTTTCAGTTTTGGGGATTGAACCCGAGGCTGTATGCATGGTGAGAAAGCACTCTACCACTGAGCCACACTCTCCTAGCCCTCGTGACACACAGACATACAGACACGATGCACCTAGACGCACACACTCAGACAACTGGGACTTCCTGGCATTAAGGGACAACACCATGGGGTCTTCTGCAGTCGGTTGAACGTGGTTTTGTACTCTACATTCCCCTACTTTCCTCAGCACCGCCATTGTAAGTGGGGTCTTTCTATAACACGCTTTCTGATTGGTTAGCTCGGTGGGGGTGCTATGAACTGCTTCTCATGTTCACCCTGGTTAGTTCCCCGTGAGACTCTACTCGAGTTTAGAGCCGTGCACAGGCGTGGTGGTGTTACAGGCCCCAGAGTGGGAGTCCCTGTGCTTCCCAAAGACAGTGTGGGTTCAGCTTCAGGTCTCTTGGCTTGATGCTGCCTCGGGTCTTCTGTGGTCAAGGGCAACGAGGTCTCCAGACTGGCCAAGCCCTTGGCCGTGACCCTGCCGGCCACCCTGAGAAGCCAGCAGACGGCACCAGCAGTAAGCATGACTGCCCTTTGCACTGATTAGAAAGCAATTGTTTCTCCTGACCCAGGCCAGTAGACTACCAGAAAAATGCCCATTCCCTGATCCTTCCAGAGAAGTCAGGGGCGGCCTCACACACCAACGCCTGTAACCAGCCGCCCTGCTTTAATACTGTGGGCCAAGCCGGGATGTCTGCAGTGGTGCTGAAGGACGGGGCTGGAGCTCTTGGCTCCATCCTCTCTCTCTCTAAACCTTTATTTTCTGTATGAGAACAGTATCCGTCTAGGCCAGTTCCAGCACGGTTAGGGAGCTACTGAGACCTGTGTTTGTGAGAAGGCTCTGCACACTACAGCTAAGCAACAGAGGGAAGAGAAGATTGACACCAGAGGGGAGCGGATGAGGCCCCACTCGGAAAGGCGGCGAAGACATCTGGGTTTCTTCGAGAGCGTTATCAGCTCCCGTGCCGCCAGCTGCACCCAGTGAACTTGGCCTTCGCCCCCAGGAACAACAGATAAAGGCCTTCACCTACTCCATTTCTGAGGTTATGGGGTTCATACGCTGACCCAGCCAAAACCACGATTAAGTGGTTGGAGGTTGGAGAAGAAGTGTCGGGGCTTGTGGTTTACGGATACCAGCTCCTGTGGAGTCATAAAAATTAATAATTAATACTGCCCTAAGTGTTGGAGGAGAACAGGCAGGAGCCTCAGCGTGACTGGCTGTCAGCTGCAGGGATCTCTGGCTCTGTGTGACATCCGTGGCCCTCCATCACCCCTAAGGCTCTGCTACACGGTAAGACAGACCTACATGCCGCAGCAGCAGATCTGCAGCAGGACACCCGAAGGTCGTCATAGCTAAGCTACACCCTTTACAAGAGACTCCAGAGCCTTCCAAGTTGTGCCGTTTCCAGCACCTGATACTGCCTGTCCTCACGCGGTGTTTCAAGGGCAGACATGTCAGCATGCATGTGTGTGTGTCATTCACACATTCGTGTTGGGGGAGGGGCTGGGATTAGAGGACCGCATTCCCTCCCAGTACACAGGGTGACTACCTTTCCCCAGGATGCCTTGTAGCCCACACACCGACATGTTCCAATGTCAGTTTCCCCAGAGGTGAGAGCAGAACAGCCATTGAGAGATTAACACACGTGCTTTGAACACTGTCAAAGCCATTGTTTAGTTTGTATCTGAGCTGTTCCCTTAAGGCTCATGTGCTCAAGGCTTGGCCCCAGCTTATGGTATTATTGAAGGGTGGTTGAACCTTCAAGAAGTGGAAGTTAGTTAGGTGGTGGTGGTGTATGACTTTAATCCCAGCACCTGGGAGACAGAGGCAGGCAGATCTCTGTGAGTTCTAGGCCAGCCTGGTCTACAGAGCAAGTTCCAGAACAGCCAGGGCTACACAGAGAAACCCTGTCCCGAAACAAACAGAAGAAGTGGAGGTTAGTTCACTGGGGACATACCCCTGAACTTACTCCCTCGTTACTGGTTTTGCTCTTTTTTGAGGGCCGCTCCCAAATAAACCACACGTGGAGGCTTATTCTTAATTATGAATGCCCGGCCTTAGCTTGGCTTGTTTGTTCCTCCCAGCTTCTCTTAACTTTAACCCGTCTGTTTTTTGCCTCTGGGCTTTTACCTTTCTCTATTTTTGTATGCCTCTTTTTCTCTTTCTTTCTTTCTTTCTTTCTTTCTTTCTTTCTTTCTTTCTTTCTTTCTTTCTTTCTTTCTTTCTTTCTTTCTTTCTTTCTTTCTTTTTTCCGAGACAGGGTTTCTCTGTGTAGCTTTACGCCTTTTCTGCCCTTTGCACTGATTAGAAAGCAATTGTTTCCCCTGACCCAGGTCAGTAGACTACCAGAAAAATGCCCATTTTCTGGTACTCGCTTTGTAGACCAGGCTGGCCTCGAACTCACAGAGATCCGCCTGGCTCTGCCTCCCGAGGGCTGGGATCAAAGGCGTGCGCCACCACCACCTGGCTATACCTTTTTTCTTACTCCATTGCTGCTTATGTAGCTGGGTGGCTGGCCCCTGCTCTCCTCCTCCTCCTCCTGCTCCTAGATCTTTCCTTCTATATCTTCTCTCTGCCTGCCAGCCCCGCATGTCCTTTCTCCTGACTTGCTAGTGACCATTCAGCTCTTTATTAGACCATCAGGTGTTTTAGACAGGCACAGTAACACAGCTTCAGAGTTAAACAAATGCAACATAAACAAAAGTAACACACCTTCAAATAATATTCTACAACACATTCTCTCCCCCTCCCTCTCCTCCCCTGCCCTCTTCTCCCCCACTCCCGCGTGCATGCATGCGTGCGTGCGTGATTAAGGATCAAACCCAGGGATTCCAATGTGCTAGTCAAGCACCCCACCACTGAGCGGCATCTCCAGCCTCCCCTACCCTATCTGATAGTCCCCTTCCCTCTGCCTGTCCGAATGTTCCTGCCCCTCCTGGATACTGCTGTTTGCCCCTTTCCAGGATGTTTCTAAGGGACCCCCCAGTGCTCCCCAAGTTGGGTCCAGCCCCCTGTTCTTGCGTCTTTGTGGATCCATCAAGCAGCAGTGTAGGCCTGAACTCCATGCAGTGGACAGCCTGTGTAGACTGGCTTGTTCCCTGCTGAAATGTATACATCCCCACCCGATGAGCAATGGCGGCCTCTGGTTCTACCTGTTTGTAAGGGAAACAGTCGATGCTGGTTAATTAACCCGTTTAAGATAACAGTCAGTGAGTGGCAAAGTTCAGCTTTAATGAGCCATTTTTCCCCTTCCAGGCCCCCCTAATAGGTCTCTTTAGGAAAGTTGCCATAGGGAGACCATGGCCCCTGGCTGGTTCTGGTACAGCTTCATGCTCTGGGCCTGTTCTGCCCACGAGCTGGGCTCGACCAGACTATCCCTGGACACACTGGGAACACCTACTGGAACATTGGCCATGTCCTCTGATCCTGGAAACATAACTGGGCTCATTCGGACCCCTGGCTGAGTACAGTTTCTAGGCTCCCTAGAAACCCCTGCCAGGCAGAGAGCAGGGCCGGCCTCCTCTAGTTCCTTCTGTACATGATGCCAAGGGTTTTGAGGGTGTCAAAGCTCTCTCCCCACTCCTACATGCTAGAGTGCTAAGTGGGATCACGGCATGAAAGGCCTTCCAAAGCTGCCTCCTCCCAATTTATCCGGCTTGTTCCTAACTCCTGGACTTCAACCTCAGGCAGGGACAACAGCATTCACAAGGGCACTTCACCCCCAGCTCAACCCATCTGCTTTACAGGGCTCCCGGCATCTGAGGGACTCTTAGCTTTTTCCTCACAGTCAGGATATTCCAGCCAGGGAGCAGTCCACCCTAGAGCTGGTTAGAACAGGTTATCTGGCCCACCCTGGACCTGCTGAATGGAGTTTGCATTTTAACAAGATGTCCAGGTGATCCCTTCCAGTCTCAGAGAAGCCCGGCTTCCGCCACACCCCAGCCTTCTCTTCTGCCTCACCTCAGCGAGTGGTCTGCTCCCTTGAGGGGTTGACTCCCGGAGTAATTATTGCAATTATCATGTTGGACTCATTCCTGGTTTCACCTACACCTCTTTCGCCCACCTTAATTTAAATATTTACATTTTATTATAACCCAAGCCTTCTGGATCCTTCCCTGAGGGAGGCCAAGTAAAATGCGTTTTTGTCAGGGACTGGTCCAAGGCCCTGACCACAGTTCACCCTCTTAGCCTTTCCAGTTAGTGTTCTGTTTTACCGGGAGGAACTGAAGTTCCGAGAAGTTATCAAATGATCCAGTGCAGGGTAGCTGCTGACTGGCTCTCCACTGCGGAGTCAGCCTGGAATTGTCTGGACGTCATCTTTAGGCAGGAGGGACCGGAGAGGAGGGTCAGATTTTCCATAGATGCCCGTGGCTCTGCCAGCTTTTTTCGGTGGGGTGGTGGAACCCTGACCATTAGGGAAAGGGAAAGAGGAGAAGGTGTGGGTGGGGAAGGGTGAAGAAAGGCCTGATCTCGTCGGTCAGCGGGCAGGTGCCTCCCTGGGTGAGGGCTGCTTTCCACATCTTTCTTTCTGGGAAATCCACCCATCAATGCAGGTCCTCGCTTTCCAAGCCATGCTGAGCATTCCTGGTACATCATACATTCTCTTCATTCTTTTTAAAGCCGCTACCATGTTGGCTCCCATTCCAAGTGGGAGCCTTGCCTCTGGTCCCATGAGAACTGTCTCAAGTGTGGCAAACTTCGGGAGAAGGCCAGAGTGAGGCGGCCCTGGGGAGGATACTGCGCAGCCTGAGTGTCTTAGGTGTCTGGCCTGGGCTTTTGAGGGAGTGGGAGGAGAGGAAACACTTTCCAGACCCACTCTCCAGGGTCTTGCTTTAGAGCCTGCCCCTAGTCTCTGTCCCAGCCAAGCTAACCAACCACCTCTTTTAGCAGCAGGTCTAAAGGTGGTCAGGCCCCTTCATACCGCTCTGACCCGCCTTCCTTAACCACAGTTGTCTTGGGTTGGGGGGTTGTTGCTTATTTTTAAAGGTTTTTTTTGAGATAGGGTCTTACATAACCCAGGCTGGTTTCAAACTTGCTATGTAGCTGCAGATAGCCTTAAACCCTTTGTTTGTTTGGTTTTGGTTTTGGTTTTTAGAGACAGGGTTTCTCTGTGTAGCTTTGCACCTTTCCTGGAACTTACTCTGTAGCTCAGGATGGCCTTGAACTCACAGAGATCCGCCTGGCTCTGCCTCCCGAGTGCTGGGATTAAAGGTGTGGGCCCGGCTGCCTTAAACCCTTCTTATCCTGCCTAGGGTTCCATAGTGCCGGAACTACAGGTGTGGGCCATCGCTCAGGGCCATGCGCTCACCTTAACCTACATTAGGCTCTAGAAAGAAGTCACAGTTCAGGGATTGTGCAGAGTTGGAGTGTTGCAGGTCCTGAGCCAAATGATCTTGGGCCACTTTAGCCAGTACATAACCACATGTTGCCCACTTCTGTGTGTGGGACCTATTGGTGCAAACAGATCTCTAGCTCCTTCCAACCCGAACCCTGAGACCCCCAGCAGACCGCATCTGAAGTTCCCTTGCCATACCCGCCCAGATGGTGTTCCCACCTATTAGAAAGGAGCGTTCCTTTATGACTTTCCTTGTTCTGTTACTATGGAAACTCGGTGAAACTGTTAACCACGCTGGAACATGGTATTTGGGGGTAACCCGAATCTGTATTCCAGGGCCACGGTCCAGAATAAACATCTCTGGTTCTCTCGTCCCTTCTGAAGCGAGAGCTGTTTTAGCTGTGGGAAACCGAAGCGCACCTGCGCGTGCCCTGGGAGGCGAGCGAGCAGGGCCGCTGTCATCCGTCGCCGGTCATTTCCCAAACCAGCTGCCTAGTTGCTCTATAGAAAACGCTGCCCTCTTGACACCCGAGACACCGCCTCCGCGCGCCCGGCTCGCGGCGCGCTGGCGCCACCGTGCGGCCTCTTCCTGCCATTGCCCTGAGGCCGCTGTGGCGCCTGGGTGAACCTGTTCAAACCCTAAGGTCACAGACAGAGGTGCTGGAGCCCCGACAAAGAACTTCCTCTCTGGTCCAACATACCGTCCAAATACCTGCTTTCCCGACGGACGGGAAAGCGGCTTGTGTCAGCTTTCCAGCGGTAGGACGCAAAAGTTGGCTGTGTGTTTCCAAGCCTTCATGTCCTGTGGCTCTCTTCTTGCCCTGCAAGCCTCCCTCCCCCTGCCCTGCCCCCAGTCCCTGCCCCCAATGGATCCCCCCACTCCTGCTTCCTGCTGAACCCCTAATGGCCCCTTCTTCTAAAACTGCGCGCACACACCCTCCTGCTCTTTTCTAGCTTCATTCTGCTCCCTAGCACTTATGGCTGACGCTTCCTGTCGCCTGCTTCCACTAGCAAGATCAAGGGCTCTCTCCACGGTTAATGATAGCGTTTCCAAAGGCACCAGCTCATGGTAGGTACTCATGGTAGGTAGGTAATTTGTTCATTGAACTAATGAGAGAAGGTGGAGTCTGAGACAGCCATGTCTAGCTGGCTCCAGACTTTAAAATGAAGTAGAAAGGCTATATCTTCTTTTTAGGATTTTATTTTATGTGCACTGGTGTTTTTCCTAGATATATGTCTGTGTGAAGGTGTTGGATTCCCTGGAGCTGGAGTTACACACAGTTGTGAGCTGCCATGTGGGTACTGGGAATTGAACCTGGGTCCTTTACAAGAGCAGCCAGTGCTATTAACCACTAAGCCATCTTTCAAGGCCCCAAAAGACATTTAAGAGCTGGTTTTATGGGTGACTGAGGAGCGTGGAAGGTCTTGCGCCTATGGTTATAGTTTCTAACGTCTTAATAGTTCTTTGAATTTGTGTTCTGTTAGAAAACTGGACACAGGAACATGTGGGGATGGGGAGAGAGAGCCTGCAGCCTCACTCACCCACGGCTCTACTTCCTGCTTCTTCCCAGGATGCTCAGAGCTTCCCAAGCCCCCCTTGCCCATTCCCTCTCAGCAGGGGCCAGTATCAGGCATCTCAGAAGAGGGTGAGTCACAGTCTGTTTCACTTGCTCTGCCCTCTGCCCCATGCCTGGTGAGACCTGCTGGATGGAGGGTGTCTTGGCAAGGGGCATCCTGGGAGAGGCATATCGGCCTTGGTTTGGGCAGCAGGCCTATATGAAAGCAGGGTGCCTGGCTAGACTGGAGACCTGGCATTGTGCGGCAAGAGCTGGTGAGGGGAGAGCAGGGAGGGAACAGGCCACAGGTGCTCAGCACCCGGTGAAGGTTGAGTGACGCCTTGAGCCTCTCCAGGGATGAACCACAGGTGTGAGCTGTGGCGTCCACACAGAGAATAGAGGCTCTGGCATTTCCACTTAAAACGGGCCTTGCACAAATGAAGACAAACCATAAAACTCCTGTCAATAATTTTCCAGTGTTTCTTAGAACATTCACTGGCAAGTGACACATTAATCAGGGAGAAGCGCACTTGCCTTCCTCTTCTTGAAGGAGAGTCCCGCCTCGCAGGACACTGCCGCCAGGGGCTAGACTCAACCCTGGAGCACAAGGGCCCTCTGGGGTCATTTGCCGCGTGAGAGCTGCATTACCATCCATGTGCTGGGTCTGAACACCTGAGGAGTTCCTTGACTTCTGAACCTCCTGTGACTTGGTCTATATTAAACTCACACAGTTAGCAACACCAGGAAAATGTTACATAAAAATATGATGAGTGGAGCAAAGTTCACTGCTTCATGCTCAAAGAAAGAAACAATTCTGGACTAGGACATGGCTCCTGGACAAGGTGCTTCCTGCACAAGCTTGGGGGCCAGATTTATAGAAGCCGGGCAGGTATGGGAGCTGCTCATGATCGCAGCACTTGGGAGACAGGTGGGATCAGGTGGCATGCTAACTCATAGGCTAGCTAACTCCTGAGCTCTGGGTTCAGGGAGGACTCTGCCTGAATAAAGTGGAGATCGAGAAAGACACCCAACATCAACTTCGTGCCTACACACAGGCACATGTCTACACCTACACACACACACACACACACACACACACACACACACACCAAACCCATCAAAACCCAAATTAAGTTCTCTAAGGGGGGCAGTACATCCATCCAGCCCATCCCAGCACAAGCCAGGCTTCCTGAGAGTGCGCCTGCTCAGTCAGCAGCATCACTGGACTCTACCTATGGGACACTTGCAGCACCCTCTCCTCAGGTACGACTTTCAAGAATGTGTCTAAACATCACCCAGTGTTCCCTGTAGAGCAGACTTGCTCAGGTCAGCACTGCTGGCCTCCGTGATCAATGAGAGGGTGCAGTCCACTACAGCTTACCAGTGGGATGTAGCTCCCTGGGCATCACCCACTTTTCTTCAATCCAATTCAGAGACCAATAAACATAAAAGACATAACTGTAGGAAACTGAAAGATTTACACTGTGGGGAAAACGGGAGATAAATGACAGACAGGAGAATAAAATAAAACACAGATATCATGAGCTAAGGAGACGGCTCAGTCAGAAAGCCATGCTACGCAAGCATGAGGAACTAAGTTCAGGCCCCACACCACATAGAAAGTCAGAGGCAGTAAATGTGCTTGTGATCTCTACACTAAGGAGGCAGAGGCAAGAGGAAGAACTCTGGAATGTGGGCGATAGCAAGCCTGACAAAATTGGTGAGGCACAGGCCAGGGAGATGCCATATCAAAAATCAAGGTGACAATTCCTGAACAATGACACCTGAGGTTGCCCTCTAGGCTCCAAATGCATCTGCACGCATGCGCGCATGTGCACTCGCGCACACACACACACACACACACACACACACACACACACACACACACACACACACACCCCAAACATCACAATGATGAATTTCCACAAAATAGATTTTTATTGTATTGGAAATTTTATAAATAAGATGACTGGTTATTCATAAACAATTGTATCCAATTAAGTTTTCTAAAGTTAGGGACATTTAAAACCTCATACTTAAGATTTGTATATATACAGGATTTTACTCTGTACTGCTATACCAATATCATTATAGACCAAAGGAGAAAAAGAAAAAGGAAAAACCACCGGGTTTCTAGTTTTCAACAGGATTTCCCATCTGGTAGATTGTCAGAGAAACAGACAGATAAGATGCTCACCATATTTTACATTCCAAGCTGCCACCAAAGACATAGCTGCAAGAGATCCCTGGCACTGCCTTCTGCAGCTACAAGTGCCAAACAGTAGAGAATTTACACAAAGCATTAAAAAAGTCAACCCTGGCAAGTTACACACCCAAGCAAGTTATTACAGACCCAGACAGTAAAGGACACAGAATTTTAAAATGCAAGAAGTCTGAATGTTTAACCATGAGACAAGTGGCATTAAAATGCTTCTGACCTCCCCTCTCAGCCAACAGCACTTATTAAGTAAGGCAAATGAACCTCTTTCTGATGAGGTCTTTGAAAAATAATCAGCAAATGTCTGGCCCTAACACAGGTGAAGGCAGTATCACCCTCAATAACACACACCACACAGTTCTTTTCTGAAGCTGTCTCAAGGGGCTGTGGACAGAGGTCAAAGGTGGCCTGCTTTCTTCCCAGTGGCCTTAAACAGACCACCTTTCTAAAGACAGTTCTCTAACATTAGGGAACAATACATGTGATTTAAAATATGAAGACCCTGTAGCATTTTAGACCTTTCAGTTCATACTTAGGGGCACTTAATACAGATAGGGCACAATCTGGAGTCCTCCAGTGAAATCACCATCTATTCAAGGCCATACAAGAACTGGGAGAGTGAGTCTCTTGGACACAGAGGCATTTCAGGTGGAGAATGACAGTGAACAGCTCTCCTGGGCTCGCCAGCAGCCTCCTGTCCCCAGGTGCCCTCCTGTGCCACATAGCACAAGCATGTTGAGGGCCTCATCAGTGTCAGCCTCCTCCTTGGGTTTCTCAGGAATCTAAATGGCTCTTCTGCACTCACTGGGAACTGTTCCAGCAGAAGTTTCGCTGAAGGTAAATCCATGTTCTTAGGTAGAAGCTTCTACCCTTTCATTTCTCTCCCGGAGTCTGTCACTGGTATTTTAACTAGCACAATAAACAGCGTGGAACTGGAATGCTGGGCTTCCAGGTCAGTGGCTGGGTCTCTCCCTGTAATATCACACACTAAAAAGCTCTCCCTGACCTCTGTAATGCGATCCTGTGGGAGAGCGAAGACTCCCGCCCTGTCAGATCCCCTGTGAACAGTGAGGTCGCACCTCAGCTGCAGCCTCATCTGGAAACTGCAGTGAAGGCAGGAGACACCAACACACAACCACCGCTGAGTGGCTGAGGACCACGTACATCACCCATGGTGTGGACAGCAGATGCTGGGCGCACAGTTTCTGCTGTGCAGATTTACAGTGTAAAACTAAACATGACAGATGCAGGCACACCACTCAGTCACAAACTTTCCAGTGAGTCCTCCACGTTAAATATTCTTTCCCTAACATTATTTTCTCTTAAAATCTATGGTGTCCCATCTCATATTCCCAGTAGTAATCCCACACAGGATCAAAAGCCCAACTAACCAGCAAAGGC
The DNA here is from genome assembly GCF_049852395.1 of Peromyscus maniculatus bairdii. Taxonomy (NCBI): domain Eukaryota; kingdom Metazoa; phylum Chordata; class Mammalia; order Rodentia; family Cricetidae; genus Peromyscus; species Peromyscus maniculatus. The sequence continues at coordinate 100,839,153 of NC_134862.1, read as the reverse complement.
ACCATGCTTTCTATACAGGGATATTAGGAGGAAAAGGGAGACATGTCCATCTTGTAGACCTGTTGCTGAAAAAGAGCACAAACAATCCCAGCATCATGCTCACTGCACACAAAGGTGAAGCTCAGAACCAGACACATAAAACTACAGCAGTTGAGTACCAATCTCTAGTGGGTTGGCGGTACTGAATACTGACCGAGCTCCATGTCTTGCTGGCCTAGCGCATGCCCAGGATCTGCCTGCTCTTTAGTTGGTAGTTTTTTTCAATATCCGACAGGGCTTGAGCCCGCAGCTGGGCAGCATGAAGCCTCTTCTTCAGGTCCTTGCACTTGGACTTGGCAAGCTGGCTCTCGGAATTCTCACTCCTTGTGGCATTCTCTTTGCTTTCCCCACGGAAATGAACCTTCTTCCTCATTATTGATGATGGAAGATCAAGTTCTTTAGAAAGAAAAAGAGAGGGGTCTGTGTTACCTGAGACCAACTCTGTCATACAGGTCAAAGGTTACTGACCTACAGCTGACACCTGTGTATTATTCTCTGGACAAGCAGTCAGGAGCATAGGATGGCAGAGACCAATGCGTGCATGGATAAATGCACGTGAATACAGGTGCAGAAGATCCAGATCCAGAAGAGGGCCCTGGATCTCCTGCAGCTGGAGTTATAGGTGGTTGTGAGACACCTTAGGTGGGTGCTGGGAACTGAACTCAGGTCCTCTACAGGATCCGCATGTGCTCTTAACCACTGAAGCATCTCTCCAGCCCGTTTTTTTGTTTTGTTTTGTTTTGTTTTAGCTATGATCTTGCTATGTAGCTCAGGCTGTCCTTAACCTTATGATGTTCCTGCCTCAGCCTCCTTTATAGCTACACAGGCATGAGTTGACACCATGCCCTGAAATACACCAAATAATCAAGGACAAATGCTTTGATTTCTTAATAGTCAACTTTTCTTTTAAAGATCAATGCACTGGGGTTGTGGGAAATCAGTATTTACTCTGTTCCTGAGAACTTATGACAGGTAACCTCACTAGCACAGCTTTCTTACAGAGCACACTTACAACGATCAAACAGTTCACCCACCAAAATGTGTGTCTAAGCAACTGCAGAGACAGCTGAGCTGCAGTGAATGAGTGATGCATGTCTTACATGCACTGATAACCCCTAACTACAGATGGTGCTGGTGGGGGCTCAATTTCCCTTTGTGTGCATTTCAAGGAAATATGCTTAAATATTTACCGAGTTTACACTATGGCCACTGTGAGCAAACAAAGGCCCTTTTCTGGTAGGGGACGACAGGCCATAAGCAAGCAGGAGCTAAGTGACGTGTGCAGGGAGACGGCACAGAGGTGCAGAGAGCCAGTTGTGTGGTGCTCATGGGGAGATCAAGTGTGAGCTAGGTCCCAAGGAAGGTGGAGGGAGACCGCTGGAGGGAGAGGCAGGAGGCTGGCTCCCGTAAGTGCCCTGAGTTCTGCCGTCACTTTTTACTTCAAAGCACAAGCTGTTGCCAGCAGACCTTAGCACCAGTGCGGAAGAGGCAGCTGTCTCCCGCCACGACCAACACTGCATTGTCACACCATGGCGTCTCTAACGGATGGACCGAGAAAGGGTTTAGAGAAAGCAGTGCATCCAGCAGCAGGCAGGCTTCGCTGAGCAGACAGACGGCTTTCAAGAAGCAGCTGCCCACCGGGCTGCACTTGGCGGGACTTTACTGTCCCACTGTGCAAAAGGACATCGCATCTTGCCAATGTCCTGGGCCTGAGCTGGCATCTACTCACACCCGCTCTGTGGCTTGTTGTGGCTCTGACACACTCAGGTGTGTAACACTCAAGACTCAAGTCTGAGCTGCAGTGGCCTCTGTGGCTTTCTTTAAACACCATGATTCAAGGATGTTGTACACACCCATCTATGCACCCCATAAAATGAAACCCAGCACCTCACCCAGCTACTACCTTTGCTCAAAGACACCAGGGCAGATGTCAGCACACCCTTAGCTGAAGAGCAGTCTCCAAAGGGTCTTTTTTGGTGATGATATGAGTGTGAATGTGAAGCACACCAGTTTTTCTCCTTATTTTGTGGCTAGCCTAGAACTTGCTATGTAGACTAGGCTGGCCTCAAACTCAGTTATCTGCTTGCCTCTGCCCCCTGAAAGCTGGGAGTGAAGGTGTGTAATGTCAGAGGGTAAACTTTGGGAGGCAGGGTTCTTCCACCACATGGTCCTAGAGAGTAAATTCGGGTCACCCGCCGGGCGGTGGTGGCGCACGCCTTTAATCCCAGCACTCGGGAGGCAGAGCCAGGCGGATCTCTGTGAGTTCGAGGCCAGCCTGGGCTACCAAGTGAGTCCCAGGAAAGGCGCAAAGCTACACAGAGAAACCCTGTCTCGAAAAACCCAAAAAAAAAAAAAAAAAAAAAAATTCGGGTCACCCACTCAGCCATCTTGGAAACCCAAGTTGTATTTTCTTTTTTGTTGTTTATTTTTATTTTGTAAATTGTGTGTGTGTGTGTGTGTGTTCATGTGTGTGGGGATTGAGGGAGGGGTTATGTGCATGTGAGTACAAGGGCCTGAGGAGGCCAGAAAAGGACTTGGGTTCCCCTGGAGCCAGAGTTCCAGGCAGGGGGCTGGTTATGGGTGCTGGGACCAAACTCAAGTCCTCAGGAAGAACAGTGTAAGCTGAATAAGAATCGACTCCATAGGCTCGTATATTTGATTCTTAGTCTTAGCGGGTGGGGATACTTGGGAAGGATTGGGAGGTGTGTTGGAGGAACTCCATCTGTCACTGGGGGTGGGACTTAGGCCCACAGGATGAAGGTGCGGCTCTCAGCCTCCTCTCAGCAGCGGCACGTCTGCTGTCTGCTGCCATGCTCCCCGCTAGGATGATAATGGACTCGGCCTCGGGAGCTGCAAGCCAGCCACAATGGATGCTTCTTCTGAGTTGTCTTGGGCATGGCGTCTCTTCACAGCGGTAGAACAGTGACTGAGACAGGAAGCACTAACCCAGGCCATCTCTCTAGTCCCCTCCCCCTTTTTGTTAAGACTGGGTGAACTCACTATGGAGAACAGGTTGCTCTCAAACTCCTAGCAATTCCCCTGTCTTCCACATGATAGAATTACAGATTTTTACCACCATGCCTGTTAATCCATACCTTCTATGGTGACTGAAGTGTGCCAGTTTCAAAATACCAAGGTTTTACTTGAAAATGAAGAGAAATATAGTTTCGATAACATAACCAAAGAAAATAATATCCAGAGAAAAACTTGAAATGTATAGTTTTGAAAATGTTTACATTTCAAAAATTAAATATTTAAGTATGAACCATGTCATTTGATAAGGTGGGTGAAGCTGTCTCAGGTCTCTCACCCAGGAAATCAGTCACACCACCAACAGAATCTCATTCCCACTCCAGTACACATGCTCAGTGAAGTCACCTGACATCTGAGCCTGTAAATTAAAGCACTACAAACGCCTGACGGTCACACTGGTTGTACATGTCCACGTGGGGACAGTGTATGCAGAGCTGACGTACAGACAGACATACCTGGGCCACTAGCCAGACACAGGAACCTCTGCTCCTTCAGCAAGCTGTAGTTCTTCACCAGACTCTCGGCTCTGGCCAGTTTGTCCTCCGCTAGCCTCTCTCGAATACAAAGTTCACGTTCCTTCTCTTTAAAAAGGGAAGGAAAAAAAGAAACAAATAAGGGCCCTGGCCATAAAACCACTTACGTCTGGAATCTCCCCATTTGTCTCATCACTCTCTCTTGCTGGGCTCCAGGGAAGGTTCCTTTATCGCAGTGGTTCTCAACCTTCCTAACACTGTGACCTTTAACACAGGTCCTCATGGTGTGGTGGCCCCCAAACATAAAATTGTTTAGTTGCTACTTCATAGCTACAATTTTGCTACTGTTATAAATCATAAATTTCTGGTATGCAGGATGTGCTTTCATTATTACAAATTGAACATAACTAAAGCATAGTGATTAATCACAAAAACAATATGTAATTATATGTTGTGAAATTCTGTCTTGAAGCATGCTGTAGCATGGGTAACAGTTGTAGTATAACAATAGTAAACTATATGCCACGTTTTGTGACGGTATGTGTAAACAGCCAACGTCAGTGGAAGGTTGAGATTGCGTCTTTCTCTCCAGATCACATATTCTCGGGGCAGTCTCTGCAAGAGCACACAAAGACATCTTCCACAACAAGTCTACTTCTGTGTTTAGGACTGATAACCAGCAAGCTGGAACACCCTGTTTCACAAAGATATGTTGTCGGAAATGGAAGAAGGGTAACAGTCTCAAACAGAAAGGCTATGAACCAACACTTGATCCAGAATTGTGTAACTGACATTGTAGAGAAGTCAGTTCCTGCTGCACAGATGTTAACAAGTTCAGTGAACTCTGGAGCCACCTCGGGAACATCTTCAACGTCAACTGTGAATGGGCTTCTGGCACGTGCAAATGGGTGTCAGGGAGATTTGGAAAATACAATGAATTGTCATCCGCAAGCAGGTGCAAGTGTGTTTTGTTGTTGTTGGTTTTGGTTTTTTTGTTTGTTTGTTTTTCTGTGTAGCTTTGGAACCTGTCCTAAAACTTGCTCTGTAGACCAGGCTGGCCTTGAACTCACAGAGATTCTCCTGCCTCTGCCTCCCGAGTGCTGGGATTAAAGGCATGCACCATCAATGCCCTGTGCAAGTGTTCTTTCACAGAAATTATCACCTGGTTCAATGTCACGTTCCTCAAAGAAAGCCCCAGTAAGGTAGGCAACATATGAATTCTATTATCATCTAGTTCGTTTCTGTTTTTGCCAAAGCTAAAGTTTCATTTGGAATGATCTGATGTTTTCAGACAAATCGAGGCATGTTGCATTTGGTCCTTGCAGTACAACTTTAACTCATTCAAGATGGCAAAGATGTCAACCAAATAAGTTATTTTCTGCAATTCGTTTTCATCGCTGGAAAGTGCTTTGAACTGCAGTCTTGCTTTCTGATTAAAAACATTTTGAGTTCATCATGAAGCTCAAAAGCGCATTTTAAAAACATTTCCTCTTGCCCACCATCTCTCTTCAGCGTGAAAGAGCAGAGCTTTGTTCACAGATCCACCTTGTAGCACAGCTGAGCAAACAGTCAATCGTTTAAAGTGCTCACCTTTACAAACCGACGAATTCATGCCTTTCAGACTTCCTGTAACTCCTGCGGCACTGTCTTCACTGCTGATATTTGCCGATGAATCATACAGTGAGTTCGGATGACTCTGGTGTTCAGATGGCTTTTTCGATGTTCAGTACCAAACGCTGAATCCAGATGACACCCCAGCACAGCTGGAGCACCATCTGTGCCAACACCACAACCTTTCCCAAGAGAGCTTCCGCTCTTTCAGGAAATACATCACGTGCAATGTTGTGGATTCAAGAGGTTTGCATAAAAAGCAGCTCACCTTTAAGGCCGCCACCACCATCACTACACCTCATGTACACAGTACCTGTTACCTGATCAAGACCGTCAGCACTGCCATCCATTCTCCTGCAGTGTCCTTAGAGAGGGAAACTGCACTCAACTGTGTAACAAGTTCGTCTCAACTTCAACAATGTCTTCGGCCACTGGCAACAGTAACTCCTCAGCAACAGTGTCAGGTTTCATTTCATGGTCCTGGCAATTCCGGGTGCCTCCAAACGTGAGGCTTCAGCGGCTGCTATGTTCTGTTTGTGGTACTTGCCACCAGTATCAAGTCCATCAGCTTTGCTCCTAAAACAGTTTGTATATCTTTGCAGCAAAGCTCGAATGCTGTTATCAAAATGGCATTTTAGTTTGCTCGGCTCCGGCTGACAGAAGTTCACAACAAATAACACAGTGCAATTTCTCAATTCCTGCTGTAATTACTAAAGTAAAACCATACTGTAAAAAATCCTCATTATACTTTCTTTTCTTAACGTTCCTTTCTACACAACCATTGTCATGGGATGGTTTTCTAATGAAAACAATATATAACAACAGCTTTACTAATCCAAAAGATGATGCATGGCATAGTTCAGTCAATGCAGTACACTGGAGTTTCCTATGATTTACCATTGTGTGTTTTTACATACCAGTTACTATCACAAGGGGGCAGTATTCACGTCAACCACATCTGATCAGCATCCACGGGAAGTTCCCATGGTACAGATTTTTTTTTCTGTAGTTGATGATTTACAGTACATGATTTTACTCTTACCCAGTAATTATAATTCATAAAGCATTGGTTTATCTCCAATACTGATGTTGTCAACACAGTTGCTACTCTCTACATATATGTGACTGGTCTGCAAAAGTATATCATGACACCATCTCTATTATATACACTTGTATTTGTTCCCGGTGTCTATGATGGAGTTGGCACAATGACGTTACAACCCCAGGCACTTGTATGTGGGTGGATCCACCTGGAGACAGATGGAGGAGATTCCTAAGACCAGCAGTGCTTTCCCATAATCTTAGGCGATGCCTGTGAAAGTGCCGTGACCCCCAGGTTGAGAACCATACTCAAAAGAAAAGGGCTGAGATGTAGCTCACTGGTATTCACCAAGTCCTGGATTCAATCCCAGTTCCCCACCACTAGAAAGAAACAAAAGGTTCTAAGAGGGCCTGTACATACAAGCTTCTCTGTTCAAACCCCAGCCACACCTCCCCCATGGCACAGGCCACTGGCTCCCTTGGCCCTGGGCATGACTCACGCTCCAGACTGTCCTCTCGAGCTCTGAGTGCACGCTCTCGGTCCTGCAGCTGCATCTCCTTCAGCTTGAGCTCACTCAGCACAGGGCTGGAGGCCTGCGGCTTTGGAGGCTCGCTCAAGCGCGGGCCCCTCCTCTCCAGATGTCTCCTTTGCTCTTCCGCAACCAAGTCTGCTATCAAAGGGCTCTCCAGGATTTCCTCCACTGAAGGTCGGTGGTAATCCTGGACAAACAGGGTGGCAGGCGGGCCACACAACAGTCATCTTAAGATTAGCAGTTACATTTGGAGGATAAACAAGAAGAGACACTTCCTCTATCTAGAAACATCTGGAGAAACAAGGTTACTGGTCACTAGGTTCTGGGTCTGCAAGCTGATGCAGGTTTTTAACTCACCTGTTCTCACCCCACCCTTCTAAGGATTCTCAGGCCCTGCAGGACGCCACACACTGGGCACCACTGAGGTCTGCTGGGGGGAGTGAGACCTTTGTTTCTCTAAATACTGTTAAGGACATCCTCACCAGCCTTCAAGCCTAACACACACACACACACACACACTAGAACATCCGCCTCTCGTCCCGTGGGCCAGAAAACCTTCTGTCAGGTCACTTCCTTCTGCTGTCCCCTTCTCCCTGGTTCTGGTCTCTAATCCCAAGGGACAGGGAGAGTAATAAGGCCCCAGACCTGGTCCCTTCCCCTTCTCTCAATCTTCCCATGGACTAGCTGTCAGTTAGTGGGGCGAAAGGTGACAAGGAAAACAGGAAGTGAGGCGCGAAGGTTGTTCAAGATGTGTGTTTCCACGCCTGTGAGCTTTCACCTTGGCTAACACAATATTTAGTCAGGGAGGATGCTTCTTCAGTTCTCATCCATCTACAGCAGAACGTGCACTCCAAAGTTTACCCAATGGATTAACAGATGGTGCACACATCGCCTGGCCACCATTACCTTCAAATTGAGCATCCGAGTAATGATGTCATTTAATCCGTCAGAGTAGCGGTAGGGGATTCGCCTGAATCTCCCTTCTCTGATTTTCCCAGCTAACTCTTTCTGGTTGAAGGCTGTAAATGGAGGCCTGGGATTTAAAAATAATAAATAATTAAGAGAAAAGAGAAGGGAGAGACGAGGAGGCAAGGGAAGAAAAGGAAGTTTAAAAAATGTTAAATGAATGCAACTAACAGGAATAAAACGCTGGGCTCTGCCTGGCATTCTATTTCCCCATCTGGGACTCTTCTGTGGCTGTGCTTAGCAGTTTCTTGGTACTGCCTACATTCTGGGGGTCCGTCCCGTATGTTCTGGATATTCTGGGGCACCCTGCCTTCTACCTACTATATCCAGAAGCATGGCCAAACTGTGTCAGCGGGGAGCAAGACTCTCTTCTCCATCCTTGGAGAACCATGTTCTGGGAAGAGCTTAGATGGGAAGGAGGAGGGTGTCAAGAGCAGACCCTGCTCTCCAGACTCCTGCGGCATTCCTGCTCTGTCCCCCTGACCTATGACCTCTGCCCTGAGCGCCATGTCGGTTTCACTGGGAAACACGGATCCTTGAACAAAGCAGGACCCAGCCCCATGAGTTCCATTCTTAATTTGTAGAAGTCAGGGTGTGGTATTGTTGTTTTTAACTTGTCTTCTAAGTCAGCTTTAACAGGGCCCAGTGACAGGTGACCAACAGAGTCGGCCTGGGCTCAGATGTTGTCTCCCTACTCACATTAATGCACACAGTTCATAGAGCAGGCAACCCAGCGACCAGATGTCCGACTTCTCATTATAGGACAAGCGGCTCATTTGCTCCTAGAAGACAAGGTGAGAAGTATCAAAGTTTTTCAACCTGACAGCTGGGAGGCAGCTTAGTTAGCAGAGAGCTTGTCCGCATGCACAACGGCTGGGTTGGACCCCAAACACAAAATCAACAAGGTGTGGTGGCCCACACCTTAATCTCAGCACTTGGGAAGTAGAGGCAAGAGGGTGAGAAATTCAACGATGGGGCTGGAGAGATGTCTCAGCAGTTAGGACTGGCCGCTCCTCCAGAGGACCCAGGCTTCATTCCCAGCACCCACATGACAGCTCACTACAATCTGTAACTCCAGTTCCAGGGGATCGAACGTGCTTTGGTCTCCCCAGGCACTGTACACTTCTGGTGTACATGAATGCAATCAAAACACTTCTACACATGAAATAAAAACCTAAAAAAATTCTAAGTTATCTTCAGCTACATAACAAGTTCTAGGGTGACCCAGGGTGTGAGTTACTGTCAAAAAACAACAACAAATGGCCGGGCAGTGGTGGCACACGCCTTTAATCCCAGCAATCAGGGTGGCACAGGCAGGTGGATCTCTGTGAGTTCCGGCCAGCCTGGTCTATAGTGAGTTCAAGGACAGGCTCTAAAAGCTACACAGAGAAACCCTGTCTCAAAAAACCAAAGGAAAAAACAAAAACAAAAACCACAATAAATAAATCAATAAACTGAAAATGAAATGGAACCTCAAATTTTACTTTAAAAATGCTCACTTAAGAAGAAACAATGTTAAATTTTCTGTCTATAGTTAAAATTTTCAAAATTTCACATCCAAAGGACCAATGTAGCTTAGCCTACAGTAATAAAGACGGGGGCCTCCACTTCACCCTCAAGTGTATAATGAAATAGGGGATGAGCTTGTCCTGGCAACTTTACCACACGCAATTCATTCACTCGTCTCATTTTCACAAATACAATGCTTACTGTGGGATTGACGCGATTCAAGGCCAGCACTGGAGAGTGCTCCCCACTGCCCTCACGGGAAGTAAACACCATTTTCTTTTGTTTTGTTTAGAGACAGTGTCTCAGACTCCTGAGTTCAGACATCTGCCTCAGCCTCCAGGCAGCTGGGACTACACACAGCTGTGGGCACCAACTAGACACTCCATTTTAAAAATCAAAGGAAATGGCTGGTGGAACACAGCTATAATCCTGCACCCAAGTTAAAGGCCTGAGGATCAGGAGTTCAAGGTCATCCTCCATTAAATAGCAAGTTCAAGGCCAGCCTGGGATACATGAGAATCTGCCTCAAAGATAAACAAATCGCCAGGGGTTGGTGGCGCACGCCTTTAATCCCAGTACTTGGGAGGCAGAGCCAGGCGGATCTCTGAGTTCAAGGCCAGCCTGGTCTCCAAAGCGAGTTCCAGGAAAGGCGCAAAGCTACACAGAGAAACCCTGTCTCAAAAAACCAAAAAAAAAAAAAAAATAAAAAATAAAAAAAAATAAAAATGGCTTATTAACTCCAGCGATCTGCTGCCCTCTTCTGGCCTCCACTGGCAACACATGCTCACACACACATTTTCTAAATCAAAATAAATGAATGAATCATAGAAAAAGCTAGAGTAATCAAAACATGAATTTAGTTCACATCTTAGTAGATATAGGTACAAAAATCTAATTTAACTATTCCTTTATATTCAAATACACACATTTTTTTTTCCAGTCCACTGTTATAAACCACAGCAATAACTTCCTTAGGCTGACAACACTTCTCCCAACTTATGCCTCAGGGAAATTGAATCCATCTAGTCACAAGGGCAGGTGGGAAAAGGAGGCACAAAACAATTGTGCAGGTGTTAACTCCTTGATTTCCCTTTGTAATCAAGCTTTCTGTGTGGAATAGGACACCATGGGAAAACTGGGCTGTTCTGAAAACAAAGTCACAACTCACAAAGTTTTTTTTCTTTCTTTCTTTCTTTCTTTCTTTCTTTCTTTCTTTCTTTCTTTCTTTCTTTCTTTCTTTCTTTCTTTCTTTCTCTCTCTCTCTCTCTCTCTCTCTCTCTCTCTCTCTCTCTCTCTCTTTCTTTCTTTCTTTTTTTAGTTTTTCGAGACAGGGTTTCTCTGTATAGCTTTGCGCCTTTCCTGGAACTCACTTGGTAGCCCAGGCTGGCTTCGAACTCACAGAGATCCACCTGCCTCTGCCTCCCGAGTGCTGGGATTAAAGGCGTGCGCCACCACCGCCCGGTGCCCACAAAGTTTTATGCTGTCACCAGCTCTATTAGCATGATTATATACTAGAAGATCCTAGACATCTCTGTGGATTACTAAAGAAATCTCTGCTAGTATCTTATATTTAAACACAATGCTGTTCTTTATGGACTCAAGGTTAGCTGGTGTTCATTTATTTATTTGTTTGCTTGTTTTTGTTTTTTGAGACAGGGTCTCACTATGTAGTCTTAGCTGGCCTAGAGCCCTATGGAGACCAGGCTGGGATTAAAGGCAGGCCCTAGGATCTTGACATCTAATGACAGCTAAAAACTGTCATGCCCTTGCCTCAACAATTTCATTTTATGTTCTGCAATCCAATACTAAGAAATGAGGAACAGCTGCTCAGTGGTGGTGCACACCTTTAATCTCAGCACTCGGGAGGGAGAGGTAGGTGGACCTCTGTTAGTTTGAGACCAATCTGGTCTACAAAACTAGTTCCAGGACAGCCAGGGCTACAAAGAAAAACCTTGTCTTGGAGAAAAAAAAAAAAAAAAAAAAAAGGGCAATAATTAATAAACTCATACAAGGATATAACGATATTCACAGAAGGTGCCTTGGGATGGTGAGACATTTTGGAAGCTCACTGTAAATGCAGGCAAGGAGCCTCAAGAACAGAAATTAACACTGTAAAAACAAGATGCCCATGTGAGAAGGGCCCAAGCCTCAAACATGAGGTCACTGTGATGGTGAGCTGTGCACATGCATTTATCTCTCTGCTTCCTGCTGATACAATGTGACCAGCTGCCTCCAGTTTCTGCACTCAGGGCCCAGGAGTCTACACGTTAAAAAAAATACTCCCAGGGAGTCTGGGGTCATGTGTTCAGGATTGACACCTTAGGAAACACTGTTGTTTTCTGTCGTTGTTTGTTTGTTTTGTTTTTTTGTTTTTTGAGACAGGGTTTCTCTGTGTAGCTTTGGAGCCTGTCCTGGAACTCACTCTGTAGCCCAGGCTGGCCTCGAACCCACAGAGATCCACCTGGCTCTGCCTCCCTGAGTGCTGGGATTAAAGGCATGAGCCACCACCAGCAGGCGAAACACTGTTGCTTTTAAACACTATATATTGTAGCCCTGGAACTTAGCACATATGACCATTTTAAAAAATGAAACAAAGCCAGGGGGTGGTGGCACACACCTTTAATCCTAGCACTCGGGAGGCAGAGGCAGGTGGATCTCTGTGAGTTCGAGGCCAGCCTGGACTACCAAGTGAGTTCCAGGAAAGGCGCAAAGCTATACAGAGAAACCCTGTCTCGAAAAACAAACAAAAAAAAAAAAAAAAAAAAAAAAAAAAAAAATGAAACAAAAGCTGGGCATGGTGGCTCACACCTTTAATCCCAGCATAGGCAGGCAGATCTCTATGAGCTCGAGGCCAGCCTGGTCTACATAGTGGGATCCAGGCCAGCCAGGGCTACACAGAGAAACCCTAGGGGCTGGGACACACTGGAGAGATGGCTCAGTGGTTAGGAGCACTTGTTGCTCTTAGAGGACTTGGGTTTGATTTCCAGCCCCAACATGGCAGCTCACATCCATCCATACTCTGGTTCCAAATAATCCAGTGCTGTCTTCTGACCCCCTCGGGCACAAGGCACACATGTGTACACTTATACACATATAGGCAAAACATTCATACACATAAATAAATCCTTTTTTTAAAAAAAGCTATAGCTGAATACTGAGGAATTAAATGACCAAGCAGTCCCTTTGAAAAAAAAATCTAAGAGGGTTGAAGAGAGGCCAGTGGATAAACACTTGATGCCCTTCCAGAGGACAGAGTTCATTCCCAGCATCCATGTCAGGGAGCTCACAACCGCCTGGAACTCCAGCTTGAGTGTGAGGTGGGTGACTCCATTCCCTCTTCCAGTCTCCACCATTACCCACACACGCACACACTCACAAGACACATACATGTATACATAAGTAATAAGGTTTAAAAATATATGTTATATATAAAAGATCTTGGGTTGTAGCTCAGTGGTACAGTACTTGCCTCAAATGCCTGACAGTCTAGGTTCAATCCCTAGTACTGAGGGAAAAAAAAGAAAAAATAAAAACTTAAAACTGTATTGTAAATTCCGGGCTACTGGATTTAGCAATCCAAGCCTCGGCTCCCTTGCATCTGAATGCTTCGCCTAGGACATTAAAAAGTCTCTAGATTCTGAGATACTCACAGGAGACATGTAATAGGGTGTGCCAACAAACGTTTTTGCAAAACTCGTGTCGTGGTTTAATATTCTCGCTAGTCCAAAGTCCCCGAGCTTGACGTTGTGTCTGCTGTCCAGGAAGACGTTGGCCGGCTTCAGATCCCGATGAAGCACAGTGTGGCCACCATCAGACCTCCTGTGACACTCTTTCAGGGCCAGGGTCAACTGAGTCATCACTCGGAGGACAAACTCTTCCTCTAAGTATTGTCTGGAGCAAAAGCAATCACACATTTTATGATCCTGAATAAAATCACTGAATGCAGGATAAACTATTTCAGCTTTCAAAGTGCACAAACATGGAAGTAAATTATTATTAAATATGAAATATGGGTATTGTTTCACTAAGGATTTTCTAATGTCCCGTGCACCCACCAAACAAATACAAGAACCTTCTACTATATTATTAAGGGCTCTGTCCCTGTTCCCAACACAATGTGCTTAACAACAACAATGCTATACCCTTCCAGCTTACAGTCAAAAGTTACCACTTACCTTTCCTTGGTCCCCTTTGTAATGACACTGGCCAGGTCCCCTCCTTCACAGTATTCCATCACGATGTACAAGGTTGTGTTGGTTCTGTCGATAATACGATCATAGTAACGGACGATGTTTGGGTGTTTCAGCTCCCGAAGCAAGTTCACCTCAGACACAAGCATCTGCTTCTCCACCTCCGTCATGGAGCCATAGTCAAGTTCTTTCCACACCAGTATCTGAAACACAACGTTTCCAAGGTATAAGAATTTATTATCCTCAGAGACAACAAATGAAATGTCCAAACTTGAAAAACAACCCGCCCCCCACTACCTCACATGTCAATATATATTACAACTCAAGGTCATTATGATGGTTAATACTGTCAATTTGGCAGATCTAAAATCATCTACGAGGCAAATCTCTGGGTATGTCAGCGAGGGAGTCTAGACTGGGTTCATTCAAGTGGGAAGACCCACCCTAAATGTGGGTGGTACCAAGAAGCAGCAAGCCAGCGGAGCACACCTCTCGGCTCCCTGCGGATACAGAGTGACCAGGGGCCTCGAGTTCCTGCCACCATGCGTTCCGGCCACGATGGCCCGCACCCTCGAACCCTTCCCTTCTCAAGTGGCTTTCGTCAGGCCTTTCAGGTGAGCTGCCCTGCCCCTCCCCGGTGTAGGCGAGGCTTGCTCTTCCCACCGGACGGGCCGCGCGGCGGCGATGCCTCACCTTGCCGTCGCTCTTCCTCCGAATCTTCTGGCAGCGGCCGTAGGAGCCGGTGCCGATGCTGTGCAGCACCTCGTAGTCTTCCACCCGGGACGGCATGGCGGGTGCCCGCACCGGGATAACCGTAGCACCCCGACCCGCCCCAGGAGCCCAGGCTCAGCCCGCCGCAGGCCAACCGCGCCGTGCCGCAGCCCTGCCGCCCGGGGAACCGCGCCAACCTCCCGAGCCCGAGAGCTACCGGCCGCCCGGTCAACCGTCGCGGGCCGCGGCCTCGCCATCTATTGGTCGACGGCGAAGGTGCCTCTTAGCTCTGATTGGCTGAGGAGACATAACACTGCTAAGCATCTTGGGGAAATACGTGTCGCTAGGCAACCGCGTCGGCGTCGGTGTGGGCGTCTGGTTGCTTGATGGAGCAGGCGCCGCGCAGGAAACCCCGGGGAGCTGGGCTCGCAAAGCTTGTTGGGACTCCATGATGCCGTCCTCCGCCGCGGTCGCTGGGGTAACGGAGGTCCAGCGAGCTCTCGGTGCAGAGGCTCCCGCCTTTCGACCTTTCCACTTTGACCCTCACCCTTTCCGGTCTCCTCTGCACCTGAGCCGTGTGTGTTGAGGACTCGATGACCCTGAGGGACGTGAAGAGTGAGCCAAGAGCTTTGTATACCTCCATACACTCCTAGGGAGCAAGGATCCCTGCTCCAGCCCGGGACGGTGGCGCACGCAGGCGGGTATCTGTGATTTCGAGGCCAGCCTGGTCTGCCTAGTAAGTTCCAGGATCCAGGACCATGTACAGGGACCCTGTCTTACGCCCCACCTCCACCCCCGAGAGAGACACGGGGCGGGGAGGGGGGGGGAGGAAGAGAAGGAACCCGTGTTTCCATCTTTCTCATGAGGAAAATGGAAACTCGGCTTAACTCATTTGCTGGGGCCCAACTGCCCAGAAAAGAACTGATTAAAAAAAATTTAATGGGTATTCATAGTATTCTAATATTATTCATAATAACAGAGTTGACATGTGAGTTCTGGGCACAGTTACCATAGATTATATCTCTGAACATTAAAACGGAGAGACCTGTGCAACATGTAAGAATATCCAAAACCTAGGGGTGGAGTATGGGAGCATCCAGAACACACTGGTCACCACACAGAGACAGTAAAAGTTTACCTCTAAGCCGGGCGGTGGTGGCGCACGCCTTTAATCCCAGCACTCGGGAGGCAGAGGCAGGCGGATCTCTGTGAGTTCGAGGCCAGCCTGGACTACAAAGTGAGTTCCAGGAAAAGGCGCAAAGCTACACAGATAAACCCTGTCTCCAAAAACAAAAACAAAAACAAAAAAAAATTACCTCTAAGACATCTGCCAAGAAAAAAAATGTTAGGAAAAGTGTTCCCAAATAGCCTATGTGGGGTACTAAGTGCAGTTTCCTGACTTCAGCTCAGGCAGCCAATGAAGCAGCCCCATTTTTAACTGAGAGAGGAGAGCTTAAGGTCTCCACCCAGGGCAGCGAGAGGTTAATGTGCATTACCAGAAAGCTAATGATCTGGTGCATAAATAGGTCATTGTTCTTAAAATATCTGTTCGTAGTGTGATTGAAAAGAACCTGATGTCCTATTAATAAGAATTAGAAGCCTCCTTATGTTAAAAATAAAGAATGTATTTCATGCACTGAATTTAGTATAAGCTAATTGGAATTGTCAGCCAGGAGAACTTTTAAATTAACATTCAAGGACATCGTCTCACCTCACAGGAGTAGGATTAATTTAGATCTTCAGAAGTTATATAAGGAGCTACAAATGGCTGAGGTCATTTACATGGTGTGTGCTGTGCAGTGTGTGTGCACTGATGTTTGTGTTGAGCTCCTTGGCTAGCCTGCTTCACACCCAGCCCATCACCTTCTTTATGGACACGATGCTCTTACTCTTTGCTCCAAACCCAGCATACTGTCAGCTCCTCAACACCCCCTTAGCATCTACTATTCTGTGTGTCGGAAATTCTGCTTGTACCCCACCTCCATGCCTTACCCCTTCATGGTTACTGTCGATTGCCATCTTGACAAGAGACAAGCCTTTGGGCACACCTGCAAGGGATGGCGTAGATCAGGTTAGCCTCTGAGCATGCCTTATCTTGATTATGTTAAATTAATTGAATTGGAAGACACACCCTAAAAGTGGGCAGCAACATTCCGTTGAGTCCTTGAGTCCTTGCTTAGTCGCTGTTCTATTGCTGGGAAGAGACACCGTGACCAAGACAACCCATTAAAGAAAGGAGTTAAGCTGGGGGCTTGCTCACAGTTTCAGAAGGTGAGTTCATTGTCCTGGTGGCAGGGAGCAGGGTAGCAGGCAGGCAGGGTTGGCACTGGAGCAGTAGCTGAGAGCTTACTTGTTGAGATGACAACTGGCAGAGAGGAGGTGGGGAGAGAGGGAGACCCCCAAGCCCACCCTCAGTGACTCGCCTTCTCCAACAAGGCCACACCTCCTAATCCTTCCCAAATAGTTCTAACAAATGGGGACCAAGCATTCCAATCTGTGAGTCTATGGGGACCATTGTCATTCAAACCACCACAGTCCTGGAGTACACACACAAGGGAGAGCTAGCTAAACACGTTCATTCATCTCTCTCTGGTTCTTGACTGCAGATGCGGTAACCAGCTGCTCAGGTGCCTGCTTTCCCAGCATGATGGACTTGAACTGTGAGCCAAATAAACCCATCTTTCCCTAAGTTGCTTTTGTCCAGGCATTTTATTAAGGAAACAGGATGCCCCTCCATTGTGTTTATCCAGAGGACACAACTTGTCCCACAAGATTGAATTCCAACTTTGTCATCTCTGCTCTGAGGGGCCTCATCAAGATGTCCAGAGACCACTGTGCATGTGAATCTGTTCTAACTGGGTATTTGTGATAGTTTCCCAGATGGACCCCAAACCCTGTGGCCAGTACAAGTCCTGGAATAGAGAAGGCATAAAAAAGAAAAAAATTAACAAAGACCCAGGAAGGCTTTTTGTTGTTGTTGTTTTTTTCGAGACAGGGTTTCTCTGTGTAGTTTTGGTACCTGTCCTGGAACTCGCTCTGTAGACCAGGCTGGCCTCCAACTCACAGAGATCCTCCTGCCTCTGCCTCCAGGAATGCTTCTTATTAAGGCCTCTGCGGATATTTGTAGTGATCGCTGAAGAATTCAACCATCAAACACCCCCAGCTCTGAGGCTGAGCCTGCCTATCTTGGGGGAGCCATCCTGGGAGTCTGGAGAGAGGCCCTAGACAGGTGTGTGACAACAATAATAAAAAGGGTGGTGTCACTTTAGCATGACAGGTCCCAGCTGCGCCCATCACTTGGTGCCATCTCAAGGGAGGGATCTTTTGCACTGTGCTTTGGGCCCACAGGGCTGTTCCTGGGGGCCTGGCCTACTCAGCTGTGTTGTGTCCAGAATCAAGCTCCTGGTTTTTCTACTTTGTCTTAACTAAAGGTAGCATCTGTTAGCTCAGTTCCCTGAAGGGTCCCCAGAACCTGAGGTGCCTCGGTGCACTGACACACACGGCCCACTAGAGAGCGGTGTGCCCCCACATGATGAGGAGCGGCATCCAGCCACCTGCAGAGCCAAGACTGGCACAGGAGGATGTCAGGTCAGACATTTTGTGAGTGAATCTTGTCTTGGGGATTAGCTGGGGCAGTTTGAAATCTAGGACTACAGAAATGCTTTAAAGTTATTAGTAAAGATTTCTACAAAGAAAAATAAGGGAGCCGGGCGGTGGTGGCGCACGCCTTTAATCCCAGCACTCGGGAGGCAGAGGCAGGCGGATCTTTGTGAGTTCGAGGCCAGCCTGGGCTACCAAGTGAGTTCCAGGAAAGGCGCAAAGCTACACAGAGAAACCCTGTCTCGAAAAACCAAAAAAAAAAAAAAAAAAAAAAAAAAAAAGAAAAATAAGGGGAGAGTTTCTTTGAATGTAACAACCAGAAGCTAAAAGATTAAAGAAAAAAAAAAAAGATGGTTGAGCCAAGAGTGGTAGTGCAAGAGGTTGAGGATTCCAAGTTCAAGGCTAGCCTGGACAACATGATGATACACTGTCTCAAAAATGAAAAGTAGGTGCTCAGCCCACCTGTCCTAGGTAAGTGCAGTGCCTGCCCTCACCAAAGAGGCCTCTACAGCAAATGGAGGCCATCACAGAACACCACAACCAGACACAAAAGCAGAGATCAACAGAGCATGGGGAGGCCAGCCCCATGGATACATCTACATCACAGCTCCTTCACCTATGGCTCAGGAACATTGAAGAAGAGGGAACAGGAAGATTGTAGGAGCCAGAGGACCAGGACGTCCCCTGTGCATCAATCTCTCCTAGAAATGGCTGTGTAAAGAAGGAAAGCCCAGTGGGGGTGGTGGTGGTGGTGGTGGTGGTGGTGGTGGTGGTGGTGGTGGTGGTGGTGGTGGTGCACACCTTTAATCCCAGCACTCAAGGCAGAGGCAGATGGATCTCTGTGAGTTCAAGGCCAGCCTGGTCCACAGAGTGAGTTCCATGACAGTCAGGGCTACACAGAGGAACTCTGTCTCTGAAAAACAAAACAAAAAAAATTAAGACTAAAACATAGTATTTGCTCAGTAAATAACCCGAGGAAAGGAGTGCTGTGGGTAAGCTGCCAGTGACAGTGACGGCAGGTGCTGCGGACAGACGGAATCCTTGTCACACAAGCCGTGCAGAATGACAGGCAGCTATGGAGAGCGTGATGAGAAGAACTGGGCTGGGAGCCCTGCATGCGGTCAGAGCCTCACAGTGTTTCACAGGGAGAGTTTCAGACTTGCACACAA
>NC_134862.1:100732778-100815278 GCF_049852395.1 Peromyscus maniculatus bairdii | reverse complement strand
TGGAGCCCAGGCTGGCCTTGAACTCACTATGGAGTCCAAGCTGGCTTCTTGCTCATGATCCTGCTGCTTCAGCCTTGCAAGTTTAGCAATTACAGATGTGCAACACCACAGCAGGCTAAAAATGTGTTTTTAGGGGCTGGAGAATTAAGAGAGCTTGCTGTTCTTCACAGGGATCCAAGGTTGGCTCCTAAAACCTACATGGGGGGGGGGGGGGCTCCAACTCCAAGGGATCTGTTAACGTCTTCTGAACTCTGTGGCACCCATGTGCACATGACATATACACACAGTCACAACAGAGATGCACATAAACATAAAGTAAAATTTAGGAAGTGATAAGAGTTAAAATTTTTTAAGCTCCTTGCCCCTTTGTTTTTGTGAGGTATTTTAGTGTATAAAGAAACTGGACGGTGACTGTCGAACATAAGATTCAGGCCTCTCTGGACTGGGCAGCCGGGGGGCTGAGGAGCCCAGAGGGCTGAGTCCACAGGCACTCGGGACGTGGCAGTGTGGCCTGCACAGCTAGGTGGCAAGAGCAGCACATGGAGTCCCCACCACTTATCAGGGCCATGGCTGAAGAATTGCTTGTTCCCATTTGCCAGGAAAGAAAACCAAGCTGGAAGTGGTGAAGTCCCGTGCTTCAGGCCGATAGTACCTCTCAAATGAAACAGAAAGCACACACATGAACGCCAAGTCTTCTCTTGGCTCCTTCGGCTCTGAGGAAGCCCTGCTCAGTGGGTGAGGTCCGTCAGAGGCTGCAGATGGGTCTGTGAGGGGGCACACGGGAAGGGATGCAGGTGAAGACGGCAACCTGCTCTCAGCTTGACGGTTTACCACTGAAAAAGGGAAGCCAGACCAAAAACAAACTGATGGACTGTAGCAGGCCCCGCCCAGCAGGAAGCCAGGCAGGACTCACCTAGAGAAAGGGAAACTCTCTCTGGTCTCTTCACAACTTTTTGATAAATGTAAAACTCAAAAACAAAGCTTTCGGGGGGGGGGGGGGGGTGCTTGCCAGATGGCTCTGTGGGTAAAGCCCTGCCTCTCAAGCCTGGCAGCCTGAGTTTGATCCCCGGAACCCATGGAAAGGTGGAGGAAGAGAACTGAGCTCCGCAGAACTATCCTGTAGCTTCCACACAGGCATGGTGGCATGCACTCAAACTTTACACAACATCACGGGGGGGGGGGGGGGGGGGAATTAAACGAAGCACGGGGGGCTGGGGGTGCAGCTAAGTGGTAACAGCACGCATGGGACCCTGGCTTCAATGCTGAACACCCAAACTAAACAACAGACAAGTCCATAATGGGGCGGGGAAGTGGAGAGGCCCAGCCACAACCTCTGCAAACTTCGTGAGCTCAAGACCGAACAGCTCTGACATGACTTTTCAAGTAGCAGCTGTCGCGGGAGCCTCCAATGGCTGGCAGTGAGTTTGTGACTAGTTCCCATGCAGGATGGCCTGCAGGACTTCAGCCGGGCCGCCTTCCTCCTGCAGGCTGGGCTGGTCCGGGTTCAGCATCTGCAGCGAGGACACCCAACAGGCCAGAGTGGAGTGCTAGAAATGGGGAGCGGGGCTGGAACTCAGCTCTCCCAGACCGAAAAGCTCAACTCTCTGCCAATGAAATGAAGGCGCACTTATTTCCATCAGGTTATAGGTCAAAAGCTTCCTTGGGCTCCGCCCCCAGGGATACAATTTATTACAGCATCCTGGGATCCTGCCTACTTGGGAAACCTACGACTCCCAAGTTCCCAGAATCAAACCAGAGTGGGCTAGAGTGTGGCTGCACTCCAAGGAGTGTGTGCCGTTTCTGATGTGATGTGCCCTCATGGGGTAGCTGGAAAGCTCGCTGACCTGTTGTACTTGTACCCACAGCATGCACAGGGTGGAGATAGGACAACCCCATCTCAGGGCAGTGATGACCAAGAGAGGCCCTTAGACCATGGCACTGTGTAACATCTGGACAGACCACCTGGGCAGGAAGGCTGGGGCAACCTGAGTGCTGGCCTAGAGCGATTGTCTCGGAAATAAAGTGATACAGAAGCACTGGGGGTGGGGGGCAGTGATCAGCACCTGCCTGGCTGCAGTGAGGTCCTGCCTTCCATTACCAGCAGGGGAAGAAAAAGAGTGAGGAGGAGGAAAAGGAGAAGGAAGCTGCCACAAACAGATGTAGGTGTGCAATGTAAGTACTAGAGCAGGCTGCACACACTGGAGCAGGACTCTAACGGTCTGAAAACTCGGGTGGAATCCCAAAGCCTGCTCGTGTGGGAAGCCTTCCCCACACCCTGTCTTCAGACCGTTCTCAGATCCCCTTTCTTCCCATTCAGATGACAGTGCTCTGACGAAAACCCCACTTTCGTCAACCTTGAATTAGTCCACAGAGCCCTGGGTGCTTTGAAAGCCCTTTCTCCAGACAGAGCTGGAACACTTGTCCCTCAGACGCACCCTTGAAGCTTTCAAGATGTCACCTCACTGGGTTCTGCTTTCCCTGGGGCTGTTCCATGTTGCCACACCAGAAGTTCAAATTCCAGGAAACCCCTGAGGCCCAGGCAAAAAGAGGCTCTGCTGTGACAGCTCCCGACCCTGTCACAGCAGAGCTTCGCTGGTCAGTGACCTGTGGCAGCCCTCCCGTGTGGTCCTGGGAGAGCAGGCAGAGAAGGCTAACAATCGCACCTGCCCACCCCTGCCCTTTCTGGGACCTGAATATACTTTGTCCCCTCTGAAAAGTTAACTGAACTCAAGGTACAAAGTATTTACAGAGGGTGAAAATTGATCCAGTGTTTTCTAGGACAGCAATGATTTGGGTGATGACCAAGATTTAGTAAGGACATCAAGGTGGACAGACTGACCAGATGACACATGTTCATGCATAGGCTTCCACGTGAGCATTCACACACACACACACACACACACACACACACACACACACACACACACACACAATCTATTTTTCCCCCACATGATACCCTGCCCTGCCTTGGAATTCTGGAAGCAAAGTGAAATCCCCGGATGATGATCTTTAACCTTATATCAGAACTGGGAGCCAAATAACCCTTTAAGACTCCCCCAGTGCTCCATTTGACTCTTGGTTTCCAGACAGAGTCTTGCTATAGTGTTCAGGCTGGCCTTGAACTCAGTCTCCTCCTGCCTCAACCTGGAGTAGCTGAGATGACCAGAGCACACACCACACAAGCTCTGTTGTTCTTAGGATCTTGAGCTGGGCCAAGGACCCAAACTGACACACAACAGATTAGCAAGAGAAATACCTGTATTAATACATGTGAGGGGGGGCCCAGAGAGATGGCTCAGCAGTTAAGAGCACTTTTTGCTCTTGCAGAGAAACTGGGTTTGGTTCTTAGCATCCACATGGTGACTTACAGCTATCCATAACTCCAGTTTGGATGCAGGCAAAACATTTATATACATAAAACACACATTTTTAAATGCATGGAGATCCTTCAAAGTGAATGAAAACCAGAAACATGGTCAAACAGAAGGCTTTATTGGTTCCACCACAGATGGCAGATTGTGTTAAAAGGTGGTATGAAGGGCCAGAGAAATGGCTCAGTGTGTAAGAGCACACACTGCCCTTCCAGAGGACTGGAATTCTCTTTCCAACATTCACATCAGGAAGTTCACAACTGCCTATAACTCCAGTTCCAAGAGATCCGGCATCCTCCTCCATCCGACCTGCACAGGCACAAGTGGGAAGCATTTATGCACGCACATACCCAGAAATAAAAATAAACCTTAACAACAAAGAAGAGGAACAGGACAACAGAGTCCAGAGCTAGGGCCAGCACTTCCCAGGGAGTCCTGGGCGCTCAGTGGAGGGTGTGACTGGGTGGGAGAGGAGCTACCTCCCGGGCTGTCCCCTCCCAGGCTGTCCCCTCCCGGGCTGGCTCCAGCAGTGAGCTTCCCACCGGGACAGTCATGGCTCCCTGCATGCAGAAAGAACAGCCCAGCCAGGCCTTTCTGTGAGTGGAGTTGTCCAAGAGCTTCAGCCCGAGGTGGCCAGCATCTCAAGCTGGCAGGTCTGAGGGCAGATGGCGTTTCACTCCCTCAGCAGTGCCAATGTTTCCGAGCCCCTGTCAGAAAGGCAGCTCAGGCCTGCCCTGGCCGGCCTCCACCAAAGTCTGGCCCTCAGCATGGGCCTGGGGAATCCCCTACTAGGCTGTCACTCTGGAGGGATGGCTTCCTGCCAAGGTACCCAATGTGGACACCATCTTCTCTTGGAGACACACTTCTAAGGGAGTTTCTCCTTCAGCTTGGCCTTGTAATGCCCTGCCTGCCTTGGGACTCTGCCAGAGAGAAGGCTGCCACCAGATGCAGCTCCTTCAGCTTGGCCCAAAACTGTGAGCCAAAACAAACCTCCTTTCTCTCAAACTCACCCCTCTTTAACATTTGGTGTTTGGGAAGGCCAGTTGGATGCTGTCCCGGCTGTGAGCAGACGCCAGCCTGGTTTGTGAGGAAGGCTCTGGGGGTAGCGGGTTTGAAGAGCACCAAGGGAAGCTGCCACATGGTCCTTCCTCGATGAGAGTACCAGGGAAGGATCTCAGATAAGGACGTTAGGCACACCTTAAACCTGCTCAGAGCCCGAGCTAAAGAGACGAACGGTTGGCAGGTGCTGCAGCTGCAGCATTATTATCAAGAAGTTATTTTTGCCGGGCGTGGATGGCGCACACCTTGAATCCCAGCAACTCAGGAGGCAGAGGCAGGTGGATCTCTGAGTTCGAGGCCAACTTGGCCTGTAAAGTGAGTTCCAGGACAGCTAGGGCTACACAGAGAGACCCTCTTGAACCCCAACCCCTCAAAAGAAGTTATTTTCAACAGCTCACCTCCACTCTGGTGATACCCTGAAGCTTAGATTAGGGGGAGGAAAAGCCTGGGCTATGTCAGCCTCCTCCTCATTTGGAGCCAATGGTGATGTCTGGGCTTCTGTAATTTGGGGAGACCCCCTTGGGTGGGTCTGATGAATATCCAGGGACAAGACCATCAGTAGAGGAGAGGACCTGGTGACCCTGGTCAGCCCAACTGGCTTTCTGTGTGATCACATGGGGCGGGGGGGGGGGGGGGTCATCTTCTAGGCACTGAAGGAGGAAACCAGACACGGTTCAGGGATCTTTCAGTGCACTGACGCACCGTGTGTGTGTGTGTGTGTGTGTGTGTGTGTGTGTGTGCATGCTTGAGGAGGGAGATTATGGATTATGAAAGCCTGCAGAGGGAAAAGCCCTCAGGAGGCTCGGAGGCCGCTCAGGGTCTGAATATAGAAAGGCTGACCCCATTTCTGGAACAGCCAGCGAACGCTGCTGCTTGTGGACAGGGATGTCCCAGAAGGGGCTTTGGGACCTGGAGGCTGGATAAGCTGGAGGGTGTGTACTGAGTGCTGGCCTCTTTCTTCCCCTCCCCCACCATGACTCTGAGATGAGCCCATAAAGGCGAAGCTGGAGCCCACGGGCCATGCTTGCAGGTCCCCTCAGACACACTGCAGATAGAGCGTTCCTCAGTGTGCCCTTAGGGGCTTTACCAGAGCTTAGAGAGGGCCTAGCAGTGACCCCACATCACTTCAGATGGAAGGAGGTGCCCCTAAAGAAGGCAGACAGCTCAGGGAAGTCACCGGCTGACAGAGTGGGGACAGCCATGAGCTCCTCCTCAGCCAGGATCCCTGCCCTTCTCTGACTTCAGTTCTTTCCAGGTGCTGTGAGTTGGCCCCGCTGACCTCTGTGACACCCCCCAGCGTCACAAAGCTATCGTTTTCTGAGGAGTGTGTGTCCGAGCTCACTGCACATCACATGCCCTGACAGAGAACCCCACAGGCCACTCTCATCAGGATCCTGAGTCAGGTCAAAGTTGGGAAAGGCCTCTTTGTCTTCTCCCTAGATGGAGAAGCCAGGTACCCCCCAAAAAGCAATGGGCCCATCTCTGGGGAATGTGACGGCCATGTACCAGATCCCACCTGACTGTCACTGTGGGACCTTTGCATATTTGTCTCACCCTATGAAGTAGAATGAAACCCAGCTGGCTTGTTTCTTTTTTTAGCAGAAATTTTAATGTCATCCTTAATTATCAAATGTAGCAGATCCATGCCTGTGAGGCAGTTGGTTCAGTGAGTAGACACTGTAGCTAAGCCTGCTGAGCTGAGTTCAGTCCCCGGGATCCACGGGGTGGAAAGAGAGCTGAACACAGGCTAGTTCTCCTCCGGCCTCCACACATGCACCGTGGAATAAGACCCCCGACACGCATCCATTTACACACAGATATTAAATAAAGTCTACCAGATCTCCTGTTTAAGTAATGGTTTACCTTAGTCCACTTTCTGAGGCTGTAACAGAATGCCACAGTCTGTACAAACAACAGTTCCTTTGCTCACAGTTCTGGAGACTGGGGGACAAGGCCAGGGGCCACATTTGGCCAGGACTTCCTGCTTTTGTCACCGTGGCAGGGGACCAGCTGGTTCAGGAGATGAGAAGGACATGGGTCTTCCCATTTGGAACCGTCGCAGGACAGTAGTGATAGCTCGTTCGACCCAGTGCTTGGATAGAGTTAAGGATGCGTGCCGAGGGAGCAGTCAGCAGCTCCTACCTGACTCAGCAGTCAGGGAAGGCGTCCTGGGAGGTGAGCCTTCAGTTAGGTTTTGAGGTCAAGTAGGAGTTGTACAAAGCAAGTCAGGGGAGGAAAATAAAGGAATAGACCCAGTTTGATCCCAAAATGGCAAGAGCAGGCTTCACTGGTCTGAGAGCCAAGTTCCCCAACCCTGTGGCTCAGTGTCTGAGGGCACAGAAGGAGAATGCTGGGCCTGAGAATCAGTTTCTGTAGTGAGACTGGGGAGTGGGGAGGGCCTGGCTTCGCTAGACTGTAAAAATTGTTTGTTTGTTTGTTTGTTTGTTTGTTTGTTTTATTTTGATTAAAAAAAAAGCAGGTGGGAGATGAATCAGTTGCCTGTTTTGTGACCTCAGGGCTCAGGGACTGTGGCAGGGTTGGAAATTTTCAAATCCCATGGGTGGCAGGTTTCTTTTTTTCAGCCTTGTGTCCAAGGTGCCCTTTGGATGCTCTGAGAAGTCCAGGTGTAGTGACTGGGCTTCCTTCCACGGGCTGCTAGGGCAGTTCACAGATCTCAGGGGACTGACCCAGGCTCTCTGGCTCACTCTCAAGGGTGTGATCACATTGAGGTAGATGGAAGAGAGCCACGGACAGGATGGGGTGACAGACCAGAACCTTCACCCTACTCCTCTGCTAAGACCCCAACGTGAGGCAGGCTGAGGGCGCAGGCAGGCAGGTGTCAGGTTCAAGTGTTTCCTCCTACGTACAGAGCTTTCTGATCCCTTCCATGAGGTCACTGTGTAGGACTGAAAGGTCTAGATGGGGGTTAGAGACAACCCACCTCCAGAGATGGCCTTGGAAGGAAGGATGTGTTGAGAAAAAACTTCAAATAAAAGTTCCTGGCTGTTGGCAGTGTGCTTTGCCTGGCATGCACAAAGCCCTGGGTTTCATCTCCAGCATCACACAAGCCAGGCATGGTGGCACAGATCTGAAATTCTGGGACTTGGGAGGTGGAGCTGGAGGATCAACTATTTAAGGTCATATAGTGAATTGGAGGCCAGATGGGATACATAGACCTCGTCTCAAAACAAAAACAAAATAAAAACTCACAAGCATCCTTGAAAAGTGAAGCCAGTGCTGGAGAAACGAGCCAGGAGTTAATAGCGCTGGCTGCTCCCGTAGAGGACCCGGACTCAGGTCCCAGACACAGAAGCCGGCTCACGACCCCCTGAAACTTCAGTTTCAGTGGATCCGACACCCTCTCTGGTCTCTGCAGGCATCACAGGCACGTGGTACACGTACCTACATGCGGGCAGGACGCTCAGACACACAGAATAAACAGATAAGCAAGCCCTCGCGTTGAACAGAAAGAAGTAAAGATGAAGGAAGACGAAGCCCAGGAACTTACCCGAGGCTGGAGTGACGACAATTGCCGGCTCAGGGAGACCTTCCCCAGCACGACCTTCTTTACTCCCTGTGTCTCAGGAAGGAGGTAGCAGGAGTGTTGGAATCTTACCCACAATGGAAAGTTCCAGAAGGGGAAGTCTGAAAGTTGAGCATGACTTCTTTCCCTGGCAGCTTTTGCTCTTGCCAGGGGTGCAGCATTCGGGGACCTTGGATACAGTCTTCGTCGTTGTCGTCGTCGTCGTCGTCGTCGTCGTCATCGTCATCATCGTCCTGGGTCATCTCCTCCACCCCCATCCCACCCACCCCCCGGGAGAACTGGGCGTCCCACCGGTGGCATCAGCCTGGGGGCTTCACTCCAGCCCCACTGGCCCTCGGCTTTTCTCTCCCAGCCTCAAGGATCCCAGGGTATGGAAGCCCACTGCCCGGGACACCTGACCCCTTTCTTCCTCAGTCTGAGGTACCACAGTCTCTGGAGATCTCCCCAGGTCCTCCTCTCACCGGCTTCCAATACATCTTCCTCCTCAATAGAGAAAGACGCACTGGAGTCCTGACCCCGGGACCTTAGTGCGTGTCCTGACTAGAACAGGGCGACTGCAGGTGTTTAGTCAGATAAGGTCGCTTGATGGGCTCTCATCCAGTGGCTGCTGCCTTTCAGAAACAGCCCCATGGAGAAGGAACACACAGGAAGAATACGAGATGGGGATGACGTAGCCACAGGCCAGAAGTGTGAATTTTTTCTGTGCTGTCAAAAACTGCCTGAGAAAACCGACCTTAAGTGTGGAAGGGTTTGTCTGGCTCCCGGTTTGGGAGGACAGCCACCTCGGTGGGGAAGGCGTGTTAGCAGGAGAGCGGGGCAACTGTCGCTCTGCCTCTGCAGTCAGACACAAAGAGAAAGATGAACGCTCAGCTTGCTTTTACCTTTTGTTCAGTCCAGGACCTCTGCCCACAATGCCCGCATTCAGGCCGAGTCTTCCCTCCTCAATTAGGCCAGTCTAGAAACTCTTTCTCAGACATGCCTGGGAGGTTTGTCTCCTGAGTGATACAAGATTCTGCAAGTTGATAGTCAATATTTCCCATTACTCCAGAGATGGCCAGCAGAAGTCTAGAGTTCTCCCTCACTGTCCTTGTCAACCTTGCGGGCCCTGAGCCTCTGACTTTGAAGCCACTTTTCTGTCATATAAACCGCCTCACCCCACCCACATCTGCAAGTTGTTAGAGTAACCCTAGCAACAGATGAATGCAGCACACACACACACACACACACACACACACACACACACACACACCACACACCCTGCACACACACACACTCACTCACACACACACACCCCTTGTACAGATGAGCTTGGGGTTGGGACCCACAGGTCACACCTTTCACCTGCTCAGAGGGGCTGGTTTTTAGAATGTAAGGAAGGGAGGCAGAGTTTCCCAGGAGCCACCCCCAAGTCATCCTCAGGGTGTCCTGGGAGCCACCCCCAAGTCATCCTCAGGGTGTCCTGGGACCTACCACCAGGTATCTCAGCTTTGAACCAGTCTCCTTCATCTCTTCCCAGTCAGCTCCTCTTCCTCCTCCTCCTTTTTGTTTTTGTTCCCCCCCCCCCCCCCCCCCCGAGACAGGGTTTTACAGGCTGTCCTGGAACTCACTCTGTAGACCAGGCTGGCCTAGAACTCAGAGAAATCTGCCTGCCTCTGCCTCCCGAGTGCTGGGATTGAAGGTGAGCACCACCACGCCCAGCTGCTCATACTTCTCTATCGATCCCTCCCTAGGTCCGTTTGTTTTTCTGTCTCCATCATGCACGCTGGCCACTGTTCTAGGTGTTAGGCACACAGTGGAGGACTGAAACAGACAAGGAAGAGTCTGGTTCGGGGGTGGGAACAGAGGCCATCTAGTCATTAACATAGCTGAAAACAGAGTAAAAACCATGTGGGGATGAGAGCTGCCACGTTGGGTAAAGGTACAAGACCATCAGTCATATTTCCTGCTGAGCCCTGACCCCAGTGTGCTTGGAAACTGTGCCCAGTGAGGCCAGCTTGGCTCAAGTTAAGCCTAGAGTGACTTTACATGCTGTTAAGTGTGTGTTGTCCTGGAAGCCGTTTATTGAATGTGACTGTGGGTATCAATGTCTGCCTCCTATGGAGGGTTCCCTGACTGTCCTGGCTTGATTTCCTGGGATCAAGCCAAGAAATGACCATAGCCGAGGAGTGAGAGACCCAGGCAGTCTGCTGAAGGTTTGGGGTCCTGTGTACTGTGTGGGTAGTGTACTCGGGGCTGTGCCCTGGAACAGCAGCTGTGCAAGAGCTTCTAAGAGTTACAGGCTCTGACCACACCCAGATCTACTGAGTCAGGAACTCTGGGGCCTGGTCCAGTGTTCAATTTCTGCATTCTCTTCTAGGGAGGAGGGAGACCCTGGGGGCTGAGGACATTAGCAGTCAGAAGTACCAGTTGGGGGACAAGCAGACATGTTTGAGAATTAGCCTCTGGCTTACTGAGGCTTGGTTCTCTTTAATAAAGGGGGTCTCAAATCTCAGTAATGACTCCAAATAATTGTGGGGATGACATTTGGTAATACATGTCAAGTGCTGCAACCCTGGAGCAAGAACCACAGACACGAGCTAGTTACAGTTTTTTTTTTTGTTTGTTTGTTTGTTTTTATGAGTGACCACCCTGCCTATCTACAGCATCAGGCACTCCAGAGCTTAAGTCTTCTGGGTAAATGATGCTTTGCACATGGAGCAGAATTTGTGAGGCCAAACACTCCCTGGCTCCCAGCTTTCTGGGCGTGAGGGTTTATGGGACAAAGGTTGTCAGGAATTGGGACTTCAACTTGGTCTAGAAGCAGCAGCCTGTGAGTTAAGTTGCATAGGCAATCGGCCACCAGATGCTAGGAACATCATTGTTCTGCCTGATCTGAACAAGGAAGGAAGGGCATGGGTGGACAAGGTGGGAGGAGAAGGAATCCAAGGGTGACGTGACCACAGGTGCCTGTGGAAGAGAAGCATGAACAGTGTGAATGTAATCTGAATGCCTCTGTTGTCCGACTGCGGTCCCTTTAGAAGCATCCCAGCTCCTTATCTGTCCAAATAAAAGATTTCTTTAACCGCAATGAAGCCAATGAGCTTGAATCAGCTCTGCCACTGCTGGAGACAAACTGCCCTAGCAGGTCAGACAGGCCAAGGGAGACCTGCAGACCCAATGAGCTCACTTCCAGAACTTGTGCGTCCTGATCAACTCCTCTTTCAGGGGTTGATACTGGAGGGAACCTCCCTGTCATTAGGACTTCCGGGGTCGGGGGTGGGGGTAGGGAGTGGGAAGTGCAGTCTCTTCCTACACAACCTTCACAGAGAATATACAAGCAGGGTTTCCTCACCTCCTTCCAAGAATATATATCCCTGCCCTGCCCCCCTGCACAGAGGTGGCTGAGTCACTGGCCCATGGTGTTTAGAGCCAAGCTTTCCCACAGGGAGAGACACAGGCCTGTGTGGACCCTGCAATCTAGGAGAAGGCTCTGGGCAAGAAGGGATGGAGTGGTCTTCCTTAGGTCCCGGGCCTAAGTGCATCCCCAGAACACTTTCCTGGTTGGGTTCAGACAGGTTCCCCTGTGCAGTGAGCTCTGGACCCTTCCTCTACACAGATAACCGACAGGGCTTCCGGCATATTCCCTAGAATGCTCATCTGACTTCCTGCCTAGGGTTCCCCACATGAGTAAGAAGCTGGCATCCCAACAAGAGGTGTGCCAAGAAGAGGGGAAGGAACGTCCATTCTTGTGGAACTTTCAGTCAGCTACAAATGTTCCCTCGTTATTCCGACTTATTCCACTTGTCTGCATTCTTGAAAGCCACCTAAAGCTCTTATGAAGAAGGCAGACTTCTTGAACGATAGTCTGGCCTGTATCTTGAAGAGGTGGGGTGTGAACTGTGATTGTGTGGAGGAAGTTACTCCCCTGCCATGACCCAGTCATAGCTAAGACTCATGGGAAGTTGAGGGTGTTGGTGATATGTCAGCCTGTATGTGCAGCTCCAGAAACACCTGCTATACCTGTTTGGAAGAGGATCATATGGCACCCGGGCAGAGCTCTTTCTCCCTGCACCACAGAGGGGAAGGACGGGAGAGCCTCACCTTAGGAAGCCAGTCCCTCTTGGTCAGGGGCCCTTGTTGCTCCACCTCACACAGCTTCTGACACCTTCCGCAGGTCCCCAACTCTTACCCCCCAGTTGCTCCCAGGCTTCTAGGCACCCAGCCTCCCCTGCCCCACTGTGGCTTCCTCTCCCTCCCTTCCTTCCCACAAGCATCCCCCAGCATGTGTCCCTCTCTCCCATGGAAAGCCAGGCATGTGTGGACTGCACATACAACTGCAGCCATGCTGACCCCTGTGGGATGTCATAAAGGAGTGCCACGGAGTAAATCCCTTATTATCCGCAGGGGACCCGGTCCAGGACTGCCACACCGAGCCCTGAGTCCCTCACATAAATTGGCACATTTAATGTATTTGCACATTACCTACACACTTCCTGCATATGTTAACCTTCTGTAGACTACTTACAATGCCTGTGCAGTGTAAATCTCTGTTCATGTCCAGGGAGCAATCATAAGAAAGAAGCTGGTCAGTTGTAAACATATAGTACATATCAACGTGTAACACGTTAAAAAGAGACTCTGTGTAGGGTTGACTGATCTTTGGGTATGGAGAGCCCATCACATCAGACATCAGAGCAATGCTCTTTGTTTTTTTTTTTTTTTTTACTCTTTGGGGGCCTGCCACCCAGCTCCCAAATAAATACACAGAGACTTATGAATGCCTGGCCTTAGCTTGGCTTATTTCTAGCCTGCTTTTCTAACTTAAATTATCTTGTTTCTCTTTAACTGTGTTTTGCCTCTGGGCTTTTTACCTTTCTTTATTCTATATGTCTTTCTTTTCTTCTTTCTCCGTGGCTGTCTGTGTGGCTGTGTGGCTGTGTGGCTGTGTGGCTGTGTGGCTGGCTCCTTGTGTCCTCCTCTCCTCTCAATCCTCCTCCTCCTTCTTATTTATTCTCTCTGCCTGGTAGCCCCACCCATCCTTTTTTCTATTGGCCGTTCAGCTCTTTATTAGACCAATCAGGCGTTTTAGACAAGCAGAGTAACACAGCTTCACAGAGTTAAAAAAATGCAACATAAAAGAATGCAGCACATCTTTGTATCATTAAGCAAAAATTCCATAGCATAAACAAATGCAACACATCTTAAACTAATATTCCACAACAATGTTTAATCAGTCCAGGTGCCCACTTCATAGGCTTAAGTCTGCCTTCACTTACTCTAGGTGCTTGGGGGGGGATCTCTTTTATGTTTATGTTTGGTTGGTTCTGGGAGATCTTGTAGGGAATTTTTTTTTTAATATTTATTTATTATGTATACAGTGTTCTGCCTGCACATTCACCTGCATGACAGAAGAGGGCACCAGATCTCATTACAGATGGTTGTGAGCCACCATGTGGGTGCTGGGAATTGAACTCAGGACCTCTGGAAGAGCAGCCAGTGCTCTGAACCACTGAGCCATCTCTCCAGCCCCTTGTAGGGAATTTTTTGAGAAAAGGTTACAACTATGTAGCCCAGGCTGGCCTTGAATTCACAATCCTCCTGCCTCAGCCCTTCTAAGAGCAAGGATTACAGGTGTGCATTTTAGAGGCACAAAGTACATTCACAACACTGTATGAGGCACTTGTCTGTAGGTGTTTTGCAAAAAGGGAACTCTGGGAAATGCTAACATACACCCCAATAGATAAGCATGAACCTCAAAGAATTGTGTAAAATAAGCCAGACCCAAAAGGCAGATGAGAGATGTAGCTAACCTTTCAGAGTGTTTGTCTAGCATGCGCAGAACCTAGATTTAACCCTCAGCACAGCATATACCAAGTGTGGTTGTGCTAGTCTGTAACCCCAACACTCACAAGGTGGAGGAGTAGGAGTTCAAGGTCATCTTTGGCTATACAGCAAGTTCAAGACCAAACTGGGGTATGTAAGGCCCTGGGTAAAAAAAAAGATAAACATAGGTTGTCACTCATAGGAGGTATCTAGATTTGTCAAATTCATGGAAATAGATTAGAAAGGTGATTGCCAGAGCAGAGAGGTGAGGGATGGAGACCACTGTGGGTAGAGTTTCCGAACTGGAAGATGAAAAAGGGTTGCATTTTGGATTCACAATAGAGTGGATACACTTGGCACTGTTCACTCCACACCAAGAGTTGTTAGGCGAACAAATTAGATATTACACTTTTTTTTTTCCAGAAGCAAGATTTTTTTTTGAAAGGACTGACTGTAGCTGCATGGTGGAGCACTTGCCTTGTGTATGAGATGTGGGACCAGGAACCCCCACTCTCATAACCCCCTCTTTTTCCTTCTCATCTATAAAACAGAAATCATTAAAGTCTCCCCACAGGAACACGGTGAGAATTCTATGGGTCAGATGGCGGCGCACGAGAATGGGTTGTTAATGTGTTTCATGTGCAGATCAGAAAGGGGTGCAATTGTGATAGGCTTTTGGGATTTGTTCCTGTGGGAGAGTCTTCCAGGTGGTGTGGGAGTGGTAGAGTCCCTGAAGAGAGCCCACAAGTGGCTGTTGGTAAAGATACAGCCCGATTGCAGTGCAGACCCTAGAGTTTTGGAAATACCATGGGATGATTGTCAAAGGACCGCCACAGCTGTGGAGTAGAGCTGGCCTGAGTCTAGAGACGTGCTGTGAGTGCTGTGGCAAGCTCTTTGGAGCCTAGAAGACTGAGTCTGATACATAGTCTTACAGTGTTGGGCTCTGGTTTTTCTCTGCTTTGAAAGTACCTGGGTCCTGGTTCTTCCCTCTTGGAGTAAGAATGCATGTAACTTATTTTTGATCTCGAGGAGCCCAGATTATGAGACTTTGGAATTTTAGAGAGACTTTAGCTGTTTTAAAGATACTGAATTTTTAAAGTGTTTGAAATTTTAAAGACTACGGGACTTAAAGAAGTTGGAATGATTTTGTAATTGTGATATTGATATTAATATGCTATCTTGGGGATGAACAAGAAGGAAGGGTCATCATGTAATAAGTATGTGTTTGTGTGTCAAATTGACAAGGGGTCAAGTTTCCTGGTTTATTTTATGAACTTGACACAAACCTAGATATCTAGGAAGAGGGACTCTTGAGAAATGTCTCTGTGAGACTGGGCTGTAGGCAAGTCTGTGGGGTACTGCCAGATCACTGTGGGCGGTGCCACCCCTGGTTAGGTGGTCCTGAGTTGTATAAGAAAGCAAACTGAACAAGTCACAAGAGCAAGCCAGTGAGCAGCACCCGCCATGGCCTCTGCCTCAGTTCTTACCTTAGTTCCTGCCCTGACTGCCCCCAGTGATGGAGTGTGACTTGAAAGCTGTAGGCTGACATGAACCCTTTTCTCCCCCAAATTGCCTTTATTGGTGGTATTTTATCACAGCGATAGAGACCCTAAAACACAAGGGAAGGAGACTGTTTTGAGGGGGCCATAGGTCCTCTGGACCTTATGTTCTCTGCCATTTGTGTTGAGAATCTGTTTTGTTGTTGTTGTTGTATTTTCAGGAGACTCTGCAGCTATATTCCTAACAATCCCTTCACAGATGCCTAGAAGGCAAGCCCAGCGCTTCCTCCAGAGGGTGAGGAGCCTACACACCAAGGGGCAGAGAGCAGGTGGGTGTTGGGAGGCCTGGCTGGCTAGTCCAAGGTTGCAGTCTATCACGGCTTGGCAGCTTTTTCCAAAGATTGACAACACAGGACTCCCCTCACCCCCACTCCCCAGCAAAACTTCCAGCTCCGTACCTGCTCTTGTCTGGAGAATATCCCTGGGCCCAGAGGACTGACCTTATCTGAAAGCTGCCTCTAAGCCTGGACGCCTCATCTATCTCTAGGGTGACCCTTGGCACAGTTTCCTGCTAGAAGCCTCCCCTGCTGCACATAAGGTAACTAGGACTTGTACTAGGAGCTTTGCTATAGGACCCTGCTGCCACATATGAAGCCTTATGATAGGAGTGTGGCACTTAATGCAAATTAGGGCTTATCCCCAGGCTCCCCAGTCCCATATATTCCCCATACTCTGGGATAAAGCTGAGCTGATTCACTGAAGTCTGTCTCCCGGAGGGCTGTCTCCATCATATCACGGCGGTCTGAACTCTGTTCCCTGCTTCTGCCCTATCCACCCTCGGGAATGCAGCCAACAATCCCGAGGAAGAAGCAGAGCCACAAGTGGGGATGGGAGGGGTCCAACCGGGCCTCAGGGTGGGTGCAGATGGGGGTTCCAGGGCTGACTGGGACTGAGGACCAGAAGCTCACTGGTCCCAGGTCCACCCATCTCTACCAGGGTGCAGGGCCACCACACCCATGCTGGGGACACGGAAGCCATCGGCTTTCATCTTTTGTGACTTTGTTGGGGAGTGACTGATGTGAGATAAGCAACACATATTTAAAACACGTGCTGTGAGAAGTCTTGATCTCTGAACACGTGAAGCTGGCACTTGACAGGATCTGTGCTGTGCACCTCCCTCCCTGGCCGCTCTGTGACCCTTCCCTCCCCCTCAGTCCTGACTCAAGCAACTGATCCGCCTTCAATACCAGAGACTCATTCCATAGAATGCCGCGTGTAAGCAGTGATACGGGATAGTCCTCCCCCCCCCCTTTTTTTGGCTGGCGTGATTATTCTGAGATTCATCCAAGCAAGGTTTGTCTGCATATTATCCCACTGTGTTAGCAGGCCATAGCTTGTCCACTCATGAAGGTGGACGTGCAGGCTGGTTGTGTTTGGTGCCATCCTGGGTAAAGCCTCTCTGAGTGTTTGTGTCCGAGTCTTTGAATGGCCATGGGCTCATTTCCCAGGGGCAACCCCTTGGTGTGCAATAGCTGGGCCATCTGGTAGGTGTGATATTTTGGTCCTTAAATATTGAAGACAGTTCAGCTGAACTTTTTGTTTGTTTGTTTGTTTTGAGACAGAGTTTCTCTGTGTAGTTTTGGTGCCTGTCCTGGATCTTGCTCTGTAGACCAGGCTGGCCTCGAACCCACAGAGATCTGCCTGGCTCTGCCTCCTGAATGCTGGGATTAAAGGTGTGCACCACCACTGCCCGGCCCCAGCTGAACTTTCTACCCTTGTCTATATCTGCCTCAAGGCAGGTGTAAACCTCTTCCATTCCTGGGGATGGGGTTAGTAGCTCAAAGACCATCCATAGACTTTATATATATATATATATATATATATATATATATATATATATATATATATATATATATATATATATAATTTACCTATGGGATTTATAAGCCTGGCTCAGAGGATATCGTCTGGATAGCCCAACAATGGCTGTGGTTTGCCAGAAAGCTGAGAGTCTGGTGGCTCTTCAGTCCGCAAGGCTGGGTGTCTTGAGCTGGAGTCCTGAAGGATTCCTGAAGAGCTGGTTTGCACTGGAATCCTGAAGAAATTGGGTTTATCACTGGTCACAGCCCAGGACAGATGAACTTGCCATCCACAGTGAGGGAAGCAGGTTCAAAGCCAAGCCTCCCATGTCCTTTTTCCTGGGCTGCTCCAGAAGGTGTGGGTCTTGCTGTTTCAAACAATCTAGTTAAGAAAAGCCCTCACCAGCAGCTTGGATTTTCGTTGACTCCAGATGTAGTCACACTGACAAGCTATATGAGCCGCCACGATGCCGGAGACAGCTGCGCAGACTGGCTTCATCTGGTCTTCCTTGGGGTTTTTCTGTCCTCACGGGCCCCCACTCTGCTTTGTCCTTTGTCTTATTCCTCCGGTGAGGATGCCCAGCCTTCTGACATTGCACAATGATGTCTACTCTACAAGTGTGTTGGGCCGCATCCACAGCATTTCCTCTGTGGCACGGGTGTCCACACCTCTATACACAGGGTAGACTGACTGAGGGTCTAAACTTCCTCCATTAAAGTGTCTCTCAAGCAAGTTTCCTGTGCTCACTGCCGAGAGAAATTTCTTTCTTGAGATGGAGTTGTTTTTCCCATGTGCTGTATGTGAAGAATTGCTTTCATGGGTGGGGTGGGAGAGAGGGGTGGGGAATGAGGTCAAAAGTCACTGGCTTTAAGAGATGTAGGTGCTCTGTGCCTCTCCCAGCCTCAGCATCGCTGGCTTAGACGTGGATGTTGTAATCAGGGTGTATTAGCACCTGTGGTTTGGATTTGCATTTCCCTGACAGCTTGAGCTTCTGTACAGCTTTCTGTGGCTTGTCTTATTTAGTGAAGAGGTTGTTAAAATCTATTTGCCTGGGGCTAAACCTATGGCTCAGCTGTTACAAGCTCTTGTATCTCTTGCAGAGTCCGGACCCAAGTTTGGACCTCAGCACCCATATCTAGCAGCTCACAATCCCCATTAACTCCAGCTCTAGGGGATCTGACACCTTCTTCTGGCTTCCTTGGACGCTGTACTCATGTGTGCACTCCCAATCATACACATATGTACATATTAAAAAATAACTAGACAAGGTGGTGCCTGCCTTTAATCTCATCACTTGGGAGGTGGAGACAGGAGGATCTCTGTGAAATTGAGGTCAGCTAGGGCAACATAGTGAGCCCCTGTCTCAAGTAAATAAATACATAAACAACAACCACATTTAAAAATAAAATAAAATCTTTTTGCTGACTTTAAAAAGTTAACTATTTATTATTGAGCCTGAGAGGCTTTTGAAATATAATCAGAATATAACTTCTTCATTCCCATCTCTTCATCTGTGAATTGCATTTTCATTCTCTCAGCAGTGACTCATAAAAAACAGACTTTCAAAAAAAAAATAAATTTATTTATTTATTTTACATCCCAACTACAATTTCCCTTCCCTCCTCCTGTTCCCTCCCCTACAGTTCCCCTCTACCCGCCCCATCCACTCCTCCATTTCTGTTCAGAAAAGGGATGGGTCTCTCACGGATATCAACAAAACATGGCATATCGAGTTGCAGTAAGGCTAAGTACCTCCCCTTGTGTTGGGGCTGGGCAAAGCAACCCAGTCTGAGGACTAGGTTCCCCCAAACCAGTCAAAGAGTCAGAGACAGCCCCTGCTCCCACTGTTAGGAGTCCCACAAGAGGATCAAGCTACACAACTGTCACGTATATGCAGAGGGCCTACATCAGTCCCATGCAGCTCCCTGGTTGTTGGTTCAGTCTCCGTGAGCCCCTATGAGCCCATGTTAGTTGGTTTGTGGGGTTTCTTGTGGTGTCCTTGACCCTTCTGGCTCCTACAATTCTTCCTCCCCCAAATAGAAACTTTTTATTTTAAGAAGTCAAGTTATTAAAGTTTTAAATTGTGTGGCTCATGCTTTGGCATCACAACTAAGAAATCCTGGCTTAACAGGAGGGAACAGGCTTTTCTTGCCGGTGGCCATGAAAAGGCACATTAGCAAGAGGCATTCTGGCGCTGAGGCTCTCGGAGCCTTGCCATGGGAGGTTTACCCATCAGTGCTGGGTAGACCGATGGGCCCATCCCCTGAAGTCAGTTACCACCTGCTGCTCCTCTGACATGGCCACCAGCAATTCTGCAAGATATTTTTGTGACTTTTTTTGTTTGTTTTTTGTTTTCGGTTTTTTGAGACAGGGTTTCTCTGTGCAGCTTGGCTGTCTGTAACTTGCTTTGTAGACCAGGCTGGCCTCAAACTCACAGAGATCCGCCTGCCTCTGCCTCCTGAGTTTTGGGATTAAAGGCGTGTGCTACCACCTCCAGGCTCATGGCTTTGTTTTTATACTTAGCCTTTTGTTTTGCTTTTTTCTTGTTTGTTTGCACCATGGCTGACATGGTATTCACTTTGTAGCCCATGCTGGCCTTGAACTCTGTAATTCTGCTTTAACTGCCTCAGTGCCTGGGTTACAGGTATCCACCTCCAGGCCCAGCCACAGCTTTGACTTTGTTCAATATTTTCCCCTTTTTTTGAGTGTGTTTGTTTGTGTGAGACAGGGGCTAGCGATGTAGCCCACAGCTGGCCTTGAATTCATGCTCCTCCTGCCTCTGCCTCCTGAGTGGCAGGGTCACAGGCGAGTGCCACTGCTCTGATTATGCTTCGGTTTTGACCCATTCGCGTTCATTTTGTATATGTCAAAAGCTGTGGACGAGTGTGTATTTATCTGCACATGTGTCTGCTGCCTCTCCCTGTTTGCCCTCAGCCTTGTGTACTGAATTGTACTTGAACTTTTGTAAACACTGGGTTGTGCATTGTCACATTGGTCTCCTGTAGCCACTGGGACAAATTTCCACACACTTGGTGGCCAGAGAAACAGGCCTAGTTTCTCTCCTAGTTTTGGAGGCAGAAGAGTGACGTCAAAGAAGGCCGAGCAGGGCCCTGGAGGGAATGCTGCCCTCTTTTGCTGTGCCCTGTGGTTTCTCAGAGTCTGCCTTGAGCAGCTGAGCAGAGCCTAGGCCTTTCTCCACGGCAGGTGTGCATTTCGTGAAGACAGAAGTCATGCCTCCTCATCGCTGGTTCTTAACCCACGGTGGTTTGGGAGACCCGTGGCTGGTCTGAGGATGAACAAGCAGAAGAGAAGTCACTCTCAGCCCTGCTGGGAAAGACTTTGGCACATCATGCAAAAGTTGAAAGGGATGAAAGCGAGGTGTGGTGCACACTGATATAACTCCCGCGCGGGGAGGTGGAGACAGTGGATCCCTGCAGCTCTCTGGCCAGCCAGCCCAACCTATTGGGCGAACTCCAGGCCAATGAGAGACTGTATCTCAACAACAACAACAACCAAAGTAGATGGTATTTCTTGGCTGGCCTCTGGCCTCTACATGTATGAACATGCAATCCTATATGTGAAAAGATCACACACACACACACACACACACACACACACACACACACACACACAAAACTCTTTAGTGATACATGGCCTACTAATAAGGAAAGAGGGGAATTTGGACAGCAGGATATGTTCATCAGCTCTGGACAAAGCCAGGGAGGTGGTTACACTCTGTCCAGTGACCAGTGTACTAAGCTGATATTATCAAGCTGTGAACTTTAAACTTGGAGAGTCAACTTTCAGTGTGTTTGCTAGAGTCCAGAGTATGAGCACAACTCCACGTCATATGTGCAGGGACCTCCTGGGCAAACACAGGAGTTATCAAGGTGGCCATGCCCCTGCAGATGTACAAATGAGCAAGTACCAGGCTTGTACAATTGCACCTCGGACCTGGTAGGTACACTTGAACACACACACACACACACACACACACACACACTTTTGCAACATAGCTGTCTGTAATAGTGTGAGTCAAAGGGCAGGTGGCTGGAAGCCTGAGCAAATATGTGAGTTGCCTCCAGATAAGCAAAGTCAAGGGAACCTGGGAGAGCAACACGGAGCTGCGCTCATCTCTCCTCCCTCCTCTCTTCCAGACAGTAGCCCAGGACTTAAGGACATAGGCAAGCAAGACCCTTGTAGCCATTGGTTTTCACAGCAACCTCAGGGTGCACTGAGGCTACCTAGCAGGCATCAAGTTAGTTCCTAGAATGCTTTGCAAAGCTCTGCACTGGAGTATAGGGAGGCCTCAGGGAGTGGGGCAACCTGGACACTAGCCGTAGGCCAGGTCCCTGTAGCAGCTTCCTGCTTAGTGTTTCTGTCCTGCCTGGACCTTGTTATCATCACTATCAATTACAGTGACAGGATATGTGTGTGGATGCCTCTCTCTCTCTCCCTCTGTGTGGTGTGTGTGTGTGTGTGTGTGTGTGTGTGTGTGTGTGTGTGTGTGTGTGTGTTCTGTCTGGCCAGGAGCTCCCCGAGGGCAGGATCAGGCCTCCCACAGCAGACCAAATATCTTTTTAGAGCTGGAGCTAGAGTAATTTCTCAGCTGGGTTTCTATGGGTCATTCCTTCTTCTCTGCAGATCTTTTGGGAACCCCTGGACAGGGTTTTCCTCACTGGGCTGCGATGAACCTCTAGACTCTGGGTCTCAATCCCAGCCATACCATCCAACGGTCAAGTCCTCTCCTGTTTCTGGGTGTATCAGAATCACTAGTGAATTGGTGAGAACCTGAGATTTCCTCAATAATTCATACCCCTGCTTCTCCTGCTGCGGCATCACATGGCCCTGAACAACGGAGTGAACATTATCCTGAGGTAACCCTATCTCCTGGGTTGTTTACCAGTAACAATCAGAACGATCTCAAAGCTTGCCTTGGACTCTGGCCAGCACCCTGGGAGAGCCAACCTAGCTGAAGGCCAATGACCTGGAAGGCGGAATAAGCCTGCAATGAGTTCCACTGGGGAGAGGTGGAGGATTAGCAAACAGAAGAAACCAGAAGCCTGGGAGCTGTGGATAGAGTGGCCTGTGTAGCCGGCCCACCAGCTCAGGGGGTGCAGGATGGTGAAGCGTGGTGCCCCTCCCACTGTGTCTGTCTACACAGGGGCTGCTGTTGGTACTTCCTGTGGCTTTTTCTCCTATGGGCTCCTGCCTGCCTGTCCCACAATCTGGGTTCTCTTGCCCTTTACCCCTTCTCTCTCCACACGCTCTGCTCTCTTAAAACACACCCAGGCTTTGGATTCTTGAGGCAAGTCCCTCTGCTCCTCCAGTCACCGCTATACTTCTGTCCTGCCCTCCTGGGAGAAGCCACTGGAAAGTCACCAGCTGCACAGCTGGCTTCCCCATCTCCCACTGTCCATGGCCTCAACTGGTGGCACCCCGCGGGAGGGAAACTGTGAGCCCATCGTTCATCAAAAGCTGGTGCACACCTTCTCTGGGCCAAGAGTGCCATAATCCTGCCAGGGGAACAAGGCAGCAGGTACTCACCTCTGCGTCCTGAGGGACACAGACCAGTAGTCTCTGGCATGGCTGCTACAGGGTACAGCAGAGATGTGCCCAGGTACGTGAGCAGCCAAGGAAACATCAGCTGGTGAGGGAGGTCTTCTGGAGGCGCTGGGTTGGAGCTGGGTTTAGACGGTATACAGGAGGAGGAATAAGAGCAGCTGGGATCTGGGCAATGGGAGCACCATTTCTGTTGCTGTGACAAACTATCCTGGCCCAAGCAACTTTGGGGAAGAAAGGGTTTATGTGGGTTACACATCCAGGTTACAGTCCCTCATGGAGGGACGTCAAGGTAGGAACTCAAGGAAGGAATCTGAAGAAAGGCCTGTTTGCTCTTCCACACATCATCTCTCACCAGTGAAAGCCCCTTCACAGACAACGTGACAACAGGAACCGCGGAGGAGCTTCTGGCTGGCAGTCAGGCTTATACTCAGCTGCCTTTCTTAGACAGCTTAGGACCACCAGCCTGGGGAGTGTGCCACCCACAGTAGGCTGGGCCCCTCTACCTCCATTAGCAATCAAGACAATATCTGCCCTCAGACATGTCCACATTCTGAGAGGCAATTTCTTGACTGAAATTCTCGGTCCAGATAATTCTAGGTTTTGTCAAGTTGACAGTTAAGGCTAACTAATCAGGGTAAACTCTTTTTTTTTTTTTTTTTTTAAAACAAAACAAAACAACAATAACAACAAAAAACCAGTTTCTCAATATAGCCCAAGCTGGCCTTGAACTCACTACATAGCTGAGGATAACTATGACCTTCTGGTCCTCCCGCCTCCACTTCCCAAGGGCTGGGATGGCAGGCTTGTGCCACCATGGTTGGTTGGTTGCCTCTGAAGATACGACTCTCCCAGGATCTTCAGATGAAGCCATCTGTGTTCAGGACTCTTAGTCCAATGACCTTGTGCTAAGAAGAGAGGGTACAGAGGGACTCGGAAAGGTGAAGTAGAGAGTGGTACATCAGGACCCCCGTGAGTCACCGGAGGCAAAGGGAGAGGAGCTGGCCTCACTAACACCATGATGCAGGACTTCTGGTATGCCAGTTCATGTTAATACATTGTTTGAAGCAGCCCTGTTTGGATCAATTGATTATGGCAGCCCCAGGCGATGGATTTATTGGGTAAGATGCCATTATAAGCAGCACAGCAATGACATGGAACGAACCTTGAGCCAGGACCCATCTGTCCTGATTATGTTCTGAACTTAGGAATGTTAGGCTCACCCCTCCCCACGGGATCGCTGGGGAGGCATTTGAAACAGCGAAATCACAGTGTGGGAGTTGGAGCACCGGTCACCCCTCCTCTGTGCAGGTGTGCTCTGAAGTCCTGAGGTCCTCAGTGAACACACCGCTGACGTCATCCAGAGCTCCGTACCTGCTGCAGCTACTGTGTATGGAGCCCTTGTCTCTATGCTGGCCACTGTCCCAAGCATGCTGGGAGTGTTGTGTGTGCCGGCTCCTCTTCTGCACTTTCAGAGCAAGCGCACTTCAAGATTTGAGTCCAAGACCAAGTGGGCGCAGTCAGTGCACTGACCACCCTGTCCTGACTTCCTGGGCATGGCTACTGCTAGTGCAATGGGATGTCACCCTGCTGTCCTTGCTCCTGTCACAACAGGATCTGAAAGGCCACCATCTCTAGTCCAGGTCCTTGGACCAGCCACAGCTTTGGTCTCCTCACTAGACGTACAGCCTCAGTAGCAAAAATCTTACATTGGAGAAATAATATAATATAATATAATATAATATAATATAATATAATATAATATAATATAATATAATATAATAATATAATAATCAGAACATAAAGCAGGTGCCTCGAAGTTTAGGTGATTAATGCCAAGTCTGGTCT
This sequence comes from Peromyscus maniculatus bairdii, assembly GCF_049852395.1. Lineage (NCBI taxonomy): Eukaryota > Metazoa > Chordata > Mammalia > Rodentia > Cricetidae > Peromyscus > Peromyscus maniculatus. Next base: position 100,790,733 of record NC_134862.1, on the reverse strand, counting down.
TGGGGGTTGCAGACTACTTGGGAGAAGCTGGATTCCCATCAGATTCCTAGAACAAGGCTGGCCTGTGGAGCTCCTCCTCCACAGCTCAAGGCCAGCCTAGGGTCCATAATGAGTTCTAGGCTAGCCTCTGCTACAGCCAGGTGTTTCGTAACAAACACACACACAAGAGCAAGAGGAAAGAGGCTCAACTTTTTCAGGTACCCACTCCCACCGTGACTAAGCCCTGTGACCAACCCCTTTCAAGGGCAGCAGCCTCCTGACCCCATCACAGACCCCAGCTCCTCACATTGTTAATTGGGATGGATTCTCCAGTGTGCAGACTGGTTATGGTGGTGGGGTCTTCCCTACCGGGTCACCTGGCTAAGCATTCTCTGGCTCTCAGATGTCCTAGCAAACATCTCAGGATCTCCTCATCTTAGCTCCAAGCCAACACCAGGCCTGGTGAATGGATAGATGGTGCCACACCCAGAGAGAAAGCCTATCTTTCTAATGAGTATCTTATGTTACTGGTGACCACTGAACTCACCCTTGTGTATACACATTCTCGCCTAGATGACCAGCAGGCAGACAGCAGGCATAATAATCCCTTCTGCAAATAAGTCACAAGTTCAGAAAAACCCAAGCATCTTCCCCAGGACTTGGAGCTCCTACCATGTGGACCTGGAAGGAGAACTCCTGGCTGTGACTCGGGATCAGCTTGTCCCAGCAGTTCAGATTCCAGATAGTTTGCCAATCTAACAAGCTCTGAGAAACAAAGTGTGGGTGTGCCAGGAGGAGAGCCCGCTAATGAGGCAAAGAAGTGGGGGTCTGCACTTCAAATTTATTTCACTGCGGATGCTCCTCTCACAGATATCGCTTCATCCATGAAGCGAACCTGCAAATGCGGAAGTTGGCTGTCTCAGGGTTGTAGCCTAGAGTGCCTGTTTCCTTAGCTCTGGTCCTTTCCTCACAGATACTGATGCTCACAGGCTTGCTCCTCTGCTGGCTGCTCAGCTCTGGGCTGGGCAACCTGCCCACCAGTTCCTCAGAACAAGGCCAGAAGCAAGCAGGGTGTAGGAAGTGTTTTCTAGGAAATGTGGCCAGGAGAAAGCCTTGAGGAGGGAGAGCTTGGCACTTGCTGTGGAAGCAGGCTGCTGAGTGCAGGCCAGGCACCGAGGAGCCTGAGGGGAAGAATGGGTTAGAAGAGTTGATCTTCTGCCAACCTGAAACTCTGAATCCTTTCCTGCAGTTCCTCTCTTTAGGAAGCCTCTAAGGGTGACCCCCTCCCCGAGCCCTAAGTCCCTGTCAGGGCTTGATTAGGAGCGAGATAAATGGAGATAAAAAGGTGGTGCTGGGCGGTGATGGCACACGCCTTGAATTCCAGCACTTGGGTGGAAGAGGCAAGGGGATCTCTTCTGATGTTTGAGGCTAGCCTGGTCTACAGAGTGAGTTCCAGGACAGCCAGGGCTACATAGAGAAACCTTGTCTCAAAAAACAAAACAAACAAACAAGCAGACAAAGAAAAAAGATGACATATTTCTGGCTTCCTCTTCCTCCTGACCTGAGACAAAGGCCTGGCAGGCTTTCCTCCCATCAGCAGTGTTGGTCGTTGGTCGTTGTCCCTGCCCACCCACCCCCCCACCCCCATCCCCCCACCCCGCGCCCGAGTGCGGTCCAGCTAACTGATCCAGGCTGGTCAGCTTGTTCAAGGCTAGCCCTAAACACCTTTACAAGGAGCTGTGGACACATCAGCGACTGACCAACATTGGGGAAGTCCCAAGCCACCCCAAACACCCCAGCCTTCCACGGGGAGACAGAACTCATCCCCTCTGCTTGGTGGAGTGTTTCTGTGCACTTGGTGCTGTGAGCGCGCACACGCACAAGAGTGCAAACTTCTTCATCTGTGACAGTTCGTTACTTGTTGCTACCTGCCATGTATGAGGTTTTTCCTGCCTTTTGATCCTTTAATTAGCAGAGAAAATGAACCCTACAAAGATCCCTAGATAGTGACTTGGGTCATCTGTGCTGTCCTCAGCAGCTGTAATGGTGACATAGCCTGTCGCTTTTTTGTCTCTTTTCAGTAAACATTCTAGGCACACAACAGTTCATTGGTCCCATCCACTCTTCTGCTTCTGTTTGGTCCTTGGAAGGCAGGGGTGGGGGAGGAACCACAGCTCTCGTGATCTTTGGCCACGTTCTGTTGGGAGGCTATACCCATGATACCCAGAGGCCCTGGTATAGGCGTCTTGGTGTTGCCATATTCCCTGGGCTCTCAGGTGAAGTCCCCAGGGACTCACTTTGGGCAGCTTCCCACCTCAGGCATATGTGCTTTGGACCTTGAAGCTTCTGCCGGGAGAATATTTTGTACCCATCTGGGGGGCAGTCAGAGCTGGCTGGGTGCCCTGTGTCTTGGGGCAGTTCTGGGGCCTTTCCGGTGGAGTCCTTTGTTCTTGCGCTACGGTCCAGGGGCACCTTATTCATTGCATGGGAGGAGCATCAGAGAGCAAGCACTTCAGCCTCCTCAAGAGATCGCCGCATCCTTCTCTTGCCTCCCTGGAGGCTGGGCTCCCCGCTTCAGGGGTCTGACTCCTCACCCCGGGACCAGATTTCCCCCTTGGTGGTCCTTATGGCAGGGCTGACGTCTATATATCTGTATTCTTTTTAATTAATTTTTTTCATACAATATATTTTGATCATGTTTTCCTCTCCCCTATCCCCAGATCCGCTCCATCTCCCTACTACCCAACTTCATGTTTTCTTTCTCAAATAAATAAAATTAAATAATGAAAATCAAAGCAAAAACCCCAACAGGACAAAAAAATGACAAAATGAAACAAAAAGCCCCCCCAACCCTAACGATGTTGAGTTTGTTTTGTGTTGACCAGCTACTGGATATGGGGTCTGCCCTGGAGTGTGGTTCATATACCCAGTGACACTCCATTGGAGAAAACTGATTTCCTCTTTGCTAGAAGGCATCAGCTGCACATAGCTTCTGGGTTGGGGTGGGACCCTGTGTCCACATTAGCTTTCAATGCTGGTACCCTGAGGGCTGACGTTTTGAGAGTGTGACCTCCCTTTGCTTTAGTGTTCCGAACATTGTCACAATTCTTAACGCTCTGAACCGGGACCTCGGTGATTGCACTTTGCACGGGTCATGCCAATGATGGTTGTTCCTGGTGGGTTAAGCTGAAGAGGCCTCTACAGTGATAAGCAAGGGCTGGCTGAGCTCGCGGCTCCTCCCTCCCCTGAGAGCAACAGAAAAGCCAGCACAGTGGAGGCTTTGATCAGGCTCCCTGTGACAAGGGGACATGGGGGATGTGGGCACGGGGGAGGGGCAGGGAATAGGTTCAGCTCTTCCCACCCCATCCCCCCAGCTGGAGTCTCCCACCCATGCTCACCCTGGCACCAACTTGCCCGGCCTCTGTGTGACATCTTCCAGTGACAGGGAGTGCCTGTTCCCGTGGACTCCACTCTAGTGATCGCCCTGTGTTCCCTCCTCTATGCAGCATGGTGGGCATCTCACGGAAAACCAGCCAACCTGCCAGAGCAGCCTTCTCCTCTCTGTAGCCAGCCCGGCCTTCTCACCTCATCTGGAGGTCACTTCTGCTTCCTTGCGCTCAACCCTTCCCCCACCCTCAAGCTGTGGGTAGTGGAGTGTCTTTTTCTCAGATCTCCTAAGACAGTAGGAGCCAAAGTGGATTTTTCACATATGTGTAGACATCTGCTTAAAGGTGGAAGAACCATGATGGACCCCAGAGCCTCCCTCCACAGTTGCCCAAGGAAATAAATGCAGAAACTACACACAAAGCAGAAGCAACAACAGTTGCTTCAAACAGCCAGCAATGTCAGTCACGGGAGGAAGAGGGCCGAGCTGGCTGTGGAAACGGCAGGTAAGCAAGGGCACAGGAGCTTCGGGAACCGTGTGGTGTTTACCACAGCCCTACACAGGAGGGAACAGGTCAACCAAAACATGGGCTCTACATCTGTTCAACTTGCGAGAGCAGTTAGAGGCCAGCTCTTCATCATGCTGCCCCAGTGCACCCTCCGGTTCCTTTTGCAGTCTACACTGATGCCCTAGTAAGCATCAGTGAGAGCTACACCTGCACTGCTTACATCCTGTGGTACCCAGTTCCTAAGAACTGAGCACCCAGCACAACACTTAAGAGTGGAAAGTGTCAAATTTCAAGGCAAGCTCAGGGACTTGCGGAACTAGACAGGAGAAAGGTTTTCAGGACTACGCTGATCTCCCTGAAGCTTTAGGGGCTTTCAATGCCATGCTTACCATTCTAAGACCCACGCAGGGAGGACCACGGCTAGAGAACAGCTTCCAGACACCAGAAATTATATTTCTCTCCCTTATGATAATTAGTTCAAGGTCCATACCACAGGTGACATCACGTCTCAGAAGCAAAAATAGGTCTCTATTAAGAGTAACGTCTTCTGTCTAGCAGATCCTGTCTCCCTGCCTTCCTAATTGCTTCTCCAACCTCAAAGCTCTTTCCTGCTGCTGTCTAGGGGCATTGGATAGTCAGCAGCAGGGCCATGCTCACTGGGTTTGTCTGTTAGAAACTCAAAGAACCTGAGGCTCTGGAAAATATGCTGGTGGGCATCGATAGCCTTTGTGGTGATGATACAGTCTTGTGCACAAGATGGGACATCTAGAGTGAAGGTACATACAGGACAGAAAGTTCACACCCTCCACTAGCCTAACTGGGGCAGAAAAACACTCTCGAGCCTTCAATACAAAGCACATCCTCTGTGCCTCATGTACAATGTCTCATTTAATACTGAAAATCATTCCTTGACAGTTTCCTATTTGATACACAAGGAGTGAAGTTGAAAAACCTCCAGATCCTGGTCCTCCTCTGTGTCCTGGCTGTGATGGAAGGACACATGGCATCAGGTGCCAGTTTCAGACCTAGAATTCAGAAAGAACAGAAGCACTATGGGGTCGGACTCTCTTCCCTCCAGTGTGGAATGAAGGCATTCTCTCCCTCTCCCACTGAACGGAGCAAAACACATCACCTCCGCATGGAAAAAGATAAAGCCATAGACTTCAAACTTTTTTCAGTGGTTAATGGTGTCTCTGCCAGAGCTCAGGGGGACAGTCTAAGAAATCATCCTTTAGAGTTTAGGGCTCTCATGTTTACTTCAAAATTGAGGAAAATGAACCAGTAGAACTTTGAAATCCACCAGCCATTCAACATGTATACTTAATCCTCAGCACTCTGTATAAAAGAGACTAATTAAAATAATGTCAGTGAGTGTAGGTGATACAGGCTTCAGAAGAATGTATCTAATCCCCTGGCCTGGGAGATACAGGTGGTTGTGAGCTGCCCAACAAGGGTGCTGGGAATTGAACTGGGGTCCTCTGTAAGAACAGTAGGTGCTCTTAACTGCTGAGCCATTTCTCCATTTCTGACATTTTTATTTATTTATTTATTTATTTTATGAAAACCAGAGACACCCACAGAAGCCACCATCCGATTTGGGGACCGAGAGGCTGTTAGGTCCTCAATTCTCTAAGCAGCTGTCCGACTCTATTGGCAACAGGTTGAAATTTCACAAGGAAACCCACCATCCCTAAAGAAGGAAATGCCAAAGTTCCCACTAACTCTGGAACCTCAAAGGCCAATGAGCTGTGTGCTGGTTTGCCACAAACCATGTAGACTGCTCTCCAACCAGATCTCTCTTTTGAGAGTTGAGTCTTACTCTGGCCTAGGCTGGTCTCCAACTCACCAGTAGGTAGTCCAGTCTAGCCTTGAACTTTCCATCTTCTAGCTTCAGCCACCTCCCGAGTTGCTAGGATTACATTATGCCCCACAATGTTTGGCGAAAACAATCTTTTTATTTCTGTGGTTCTGAGGATTGAACCCAGGTCCTGGTGTATTCTAGGCATGAGCCAAAACTTTTTTTGCTAGGTGTTCATTCATTTGATGAACATGACTTATACAAATGAATGACAGTATGACAGATTTAACCCTCCTTTAAATATTTGTGAAGTCAAAGCATTTCCAACTGATACTGCTGGCAAATTTGCCAAGCATGAGAACTCTTCTAGACCTAACTAATATTCTTTATTTAAATATCTGAGGAATGGTAGATATACTCTATAGCTCATCTTCAAAGATGACTTCTGATTCCTCTTCCAGGACATACAAGTTCAGTATGGGAAGGTAGATTTTTAGACTCTCTCATCCTGAACTTATAATTTAACCAAATATAGTGTGAAAGTAACTCTGTTCCTGGGCTGTATTCTACAGTCTTTTTTTTTTTTTTTTTAAAAAGGTTATTTTTATTTATTTATTTATTTATTTATTTATTTATTTATTTATTTAGTGTACAGTATTCTGCTTGCATGTTTGCCTGCACACCAGAAGAGAGCACCAGATCTCATTATAGATGTCTGTGAGCCACCATGTGATGCTGGGAATTGAACTCAGGACCTCTGGAAGAGCAACCGTGCTCTTAACCTCTGAGCCATCTCTCCAGCCCTTTTACGAAGTCTTATTGGCTTCTATTTGCACTTTTGGAAGCCCATTGTCCCACATCAGAATCCAAGATATCCAAGACTGGTGCCACCCTTTGTCTTTACTGGACTATCTACATACCAGGGTAGACAAAAAGCTTTATTGTGGATTTAGGTGCCTTGGTAATAGGAAGGGCTTGAGTCATCAGCATTGTGAACTGTTCCTTTGCTGGGCCTCCTAACAGAGATTCCTAATGACTTAGGTTTGCCTTTCTCCTGTTCAAGGGAGAGTCACCTGAAATGGGAGGTAGGTATACATGAATGGCAGGCAGTCTTTAGGACACAGTTGATATGAAAGTTGACTTTCTAGTACTAACCTTCATTGCAGAGTCTGTGCATCTGGAATATGCACACCTGCTGTGGACAGCAACACCTGGCCTTCCCTTTATCACTCAGTATCTTGGGTTCCTCTTCTCAGCACCCCAGTTCTTCTGATCACTCCCCTTTTGAGTACCTATTTTATTTACTCCCAACCGACCACCAATTGGTCCCAATACAGTATCAACTGATGGAAAATTGCAGATAAGCCTTGGTAGTTTTTGGGCCCAAAGTGAAATAGAGAAACATTAAACCAGTAACTGGTATCTTTAGGTTCTTTTACTCACTTTCACATCTTCTCACTAACACCAAGTAAGGCTGGAGAACTGGCTCAGTGGTAAGAGTGATTGCTTCTCTTCCAAATGACAGAGGTTCAATTCCCAGCACCAATATGGCAACTTAAAATTGTCTGTATCTCCAGTCCCAGTCGACCAGATGCCTACTCTGGCCTCAGGGGCCACCAAGCACGAACATGGCACACAGTCATACACACAGGCCCAAACACTCATATACATAAAAAATAATTCCCCTGCTTCAGCCAAACAAGTGCCTATCTCTACCCTGCAGCTAACCCGGGGTGTGGGAACCAAGGATGCTCCTTGGTTACCAAGAGAAAACAAGTGTTTCAGTTTCTTCTTTGGACACCGGCTTACTCATACCCATCGAGGAGTATTCTTCTGACTATGAAAGGGGCCATCTTAGCTCTGGTGGTCACCTCCCCACCCCCATGTTACATCTGTGTGTCTGCTTCTGTGCATCCTGAACTGTGGGCATCTCTAGTCTGTTTTCCAGCCCTTAAGAGTCAAGAATAAGGTCACCCGACTCCTGAGAGGTAAAAATTTATTGATTTCTATGACATCAGCATGTTATGATACGGTCACACCTGCTCATACAGCTGACTCCTCAGAACAAAAGAGGATTTGGTTTTTCCTTTTAAAAATACATTTTTCACCAGCAAGAAACATTTTTTAAAACAAACATTTTCATATTAAGTGGGAATTAAAAACAATGGCTTCCCCAACTCATGGGGAATAGGGCTAGTCAGCAACAGATCTTGAAGAGCCTCAAATCTGCTTTCAGGCCTCAGCCCCCAATCTGCTGTCTTCCACACAAAGTGCTTCAGAGGGGAAATAAAACTGCAGCTTCAACCAACCAGCAGCCTAAATCCAGCCAGAAAAAAAAGAGGTAGACTGAACTCTAACTATTTAACTTATTTGGTAGGACTGTGCGAGATATTTTAATACATTAAAAGTTTTCAATGGGGTAAACACATTTTACAAACAAGTAACTAAACCATTAATGTTTTTAATGTTAAAAAAAAACAAAAACAAAAACAAAAAAACAAACCTTAGTGATAGGCGTACCACATTTACTCAGCTCTGAGAAATGAAGTGTGCTGGCCACTGTGCTTCCTGAAAAGCTTGCCATCATCAGACTCCCCACAATCGAAAGCTTACTTGGTCATATCGATTTCAGTGCTTTTCCCACACTTTAAAAGCTGCAAGGGTCAATGACAGGATTTTTCTTGGACTAGTGAGTAAATCAATTCTGAGAACTTTATTCAATGCTAATAATTAAATCATATCAAAACACAAAAGAGGAAAGTGGTGTGATGAAGGTAGCTCTGACTTGCCTCCAAGAGCTGATCATTTGTTTTTGGTTTTGGTTTTTTGAAACAGGGTTTCTCTGTGTAGCCCTAGCTATCTTGGGAACTCACAATGTTGACCAGGCTGGCCTTGAACTTAGAGATCTGCCTGCTTCTACCTCCTGAGTGCTGGCATTAAAGGCATGTGCCAACACCGCCTGGCTTCTGATCATTTAATTTTAGGGTTTTAATATAATTAAAAATAAATGATCTAAACTCCTAATTAATGCTGAAGCTAAAAGGAGGTTCTGTTCACAGGTAAGAGTCTAGTAGTCAGTCGAACACGAGATTGGATGACAGTTTATGTGGAGATGGTTAGTATATCAGAACATAATGCCATCAATCAAATCAAGGTTGATATTCAGTCACAGGTTGGCTCTGAGGGTTCAGCAATGACAATTATATTATAAAAATCAATTATTTATATTTTATTACTTGCTAACTGCATTAAATATCTGCTAACAGAAACATTTATTACACATGTATGTACACTTACATACATAATTTTTTCCAAGAGAGAGGACTGCTAAACATTTACCAGCACACACCAAATGAGCAGACTGGGGGAAGGGCAAATCTTTTAAGTCCCGTAAGGGACGGGGTAGTTTTTCCACTGGCCATTGAATGCTGAGCTCCAGGCACATGCTGCAGCAGTCAGTGTTGAGGAGCTCCAGGACAGCACAGACACCCAACCCCACTATTAAGAATTAAAAGCATTGTTTTGGGAAAAAAAGTCAACTTTATTTTCTCTACATTAAAAAAAATAGAACCAGCTATTAATTTTTGCTGAGAAAATGCTTCTTCTTTTGGTATTCACAATATCTAAATTTCTGAAAAGGTGATCTGGTAAAATCATCCCAATGCATTCAGAAACCAGATCCACATGTGACCAGCCCTTTACAAAAGTGAATTACAGTTGCCATGGCCTTCACAGTCATTCTTAAAACACACACTGTGACATGAGGATCACAAGGAAAGCTCAACAAGCTCAAGTAAACATTACAGCATCATGAAAACAAAAATCCACCTGTAGAAAATAAATACAACGTTGTGATGATTGTAAAGAAAATGAAAGCACTTAATAAAAACAATGGCAGCTGAATGTATAACTGTCTCATTACCCAATCCTAAGATGTTACTGTAAAATGCATAGACTCCTTACATGTAAAGAATTTGTGCACCACAGTCGTGTTCAACAGTTTTACACAATAAAAATAAAATCATTCAAAGAGTTTGCATACTTTGCAACTATAATACACATAAAATTTTTTGCTCTTTAGACTGTTTTAAAAAAATATTAAATGTAAAAATCCTCAGATGGAATTTCTGCAAAAAGCGCCAGATTGTGTCTTTCACATGACTATGGCCACTCTCCCCCAACAGTTAAGAAAGAGCCTGCAGCATATTCTCAGAGCCCACTCTGTAATTACTGAGGGCTGGTGCAAAACGACCACCAGACGTCACCAACCAGCGACTGCTGCAGAGTACACCAGGCTCCTTTGTGATCCAGAAACTTCCAACTTAGGTGGTTTTGGTCCCAAACACATAGTCTCTACCCATCATGACATGAACTAGCACACCTGTGACCCAGAGCTCCTTTGACTGTCCTGTCTGCAGATAGAAGGCTCACGGCACTCGCAGGGCAAAAATCCCACAGAAGACACCATTATCATCCATCCTTTGTGGACCAGAGCTGAATACATTTTTTGTAATGATAACTCTGGAGCAAAATCCTGTGTTCACTATTGTGCAGTGACTTCAAAGAAAAAGGATGAAACAAAAACATCAGTTAACTCCCCCTGTTCAGTAGTGCAAACAAAACATAAACGGGATACAGAAGACTACCTATGATCAAAGACTACTTTCTGTGACTATAACCAGGACCAAGTTGCTAAGAGTCTTTAGTCTTTACCGATTGTCAAAACACACAAATTAATGAGAAGGGAGCCACACACATGGCCATGAATGAAGCAGCATTCCCAACATTGATCCAGACAGCAACATTAGGATCACATCTGAGGGCCACAATGGGTGACTTAAAACTCCATCTCTGGAACAATTTCAGCTGTGCCAATCCCTGTCTTGTTCAGGGATGCCTTTTCAGCCCACGGCTATGCTGGCTTCGGTGCTTTGTCTGTGCTGGTTGTCTGAAATTCCTACATAGAATTTAATTTTTGGCTTCCTATGACTTAATACTGGATTAACTACCCTGTAATTGACTACTTAATCAGCATCCCTAGTTTTTTGCTGTAGGAATTTATGAGTTGTAATACCAAAAACTAACACATGACAGATTGGAACCCACAGATAACCATTTTCATACTTTATTAAATTCTCATCTAACTTGTTTATCCATTCAAGCTTCATTCCATTCTGGTTTCTCTTTGCTCCCACTGCTTACAGGCTTCTCTATCATATGTGTATTTCTGAACTGGGTGAGGTGAGCTGTTGCTTGGTCTTGCCTGTGAATCCCCCAGCCCGTCTGCAGGAAGCCAGGCAGTCCAGCTGAGGGCAAAGAGCTACAACTATAAAGGATGCCTCTGTAAACTGAAGTGGCTTTACTCACTTTCCCCTGACTTAAGACATTAGCTTTCTTTACACACTAAGTACAAATGGGGAATTTTATTCAATTCTCTTCAGTGGCATATTGCGGCTTCCCCAGACTACCCTAAGAACAGCTATTCTCTCTTCACATTCCCCAGTATTAGCAGGTGGACTCCAGTTACTGATAAGGAAGCACTATCAATACTCTCAAATGTGTTTTGCACACAGAAGACATGTAGAAAGAACCGAAGAGGTGTAGGACAAATCAAATACATATCTATTTACAGCTCATGTCTATTATCAAAAGTTAGTCACAAATCTATAGTTACTTGTCACTCTAGAGACTGTGGAAATGAAACTGCATTGGAAAGTAATGCATCTTAGGGGAGTGGGTTTAACATGTACACTATACTCAATGATCACGTTCCTTTTGGAGCATAGTAGTGGTAGAAGTAGGCCAGAGCCGCACTTCTGTCTGCACGTATGGATATACAGACCCATGCAGGAACTGGCCACCATGGTCTGTGGCTTGCTTTGCCATGGGGAAATGGTCTGCTAGCTAGGACTGCATGCTATACTTGACAGTGGACTTCTCCCCCAGATGGCCAACTACTGTCTCAACTCAATTCATCCAGCAAATGAACACTTGTCCCTGGGCCTCAACTAGAGGCCCCGAGTAGCTTCTCTCTGGCTGCCCATCATTTCCAGATTAGGGCTGCTTTCTTGACCTCTGCAATGTCACTGAAAGTCAGAGTGAAATGCTTTCTAACAACCAAACCCACTGTCTCCTGCACTGCAACAGTGGTGGTGTGGCACTAGTGAGGTAAGTCAGGAACACGTCATTCTCCTCCACACGGGCTCTGGGTTTGCTAAAGATGAAGCTGCTATGGGCTTTTATTTGGTGTCGGTCAGTCTTTCCCATACAACTGGGGAATATTCGCATCTTTTCCTCTTTCGTTTTTCCTTTTGGTTTATTTGAGAACAGAAAACATTAGTCTGTATTTTTGTTTTGCAGCCTATTTGTCAGAACTGTTACTTGTGTTGTAAGTCACAGTGGGGGAACCGACAGTGTTCATGCACAGAATACTGCTGACTTTCAAGCTTCGGACTTCATCACCCCAAAGCAACCCTCTGTCTCAGTGCTGATGCAGTGCCTGCACTTTTTGCAAAGTTCAGTTCTCCTAGGAGGTAAACCACATGAACACAATGACAAACTTAAAACCTTTTCTGGACTCTGCCCTCTTCAAGGACAGTTGGAAGAGGCTGGGAAGTGTACTGAGCTGCTGTGCCCTGGTCCTGCCGCCCTGAGAGGGGCACCTGCTTGACGCTAATGACAGAACACACTGATGTCTGCACAGACTCTGGGGGCCACAGGAGGTCCTGTCAATACTGCAAGCCAATGTCTGGTTCTATCTTTTATTTCCTAATAAGCTAGTCTATTTCCCTTAAACTGGTCATTTAAATGTTTTACGTTAATTTGCTTTAAATGCCCCCAAATACATTTGGTGCTACTATGTCAAAATTGGGGGTGGGGGGATCCAGCTACCAACAGGGGAATGGGGTCAGGGAGGTGACCAATGAAGATGGTGCTGGAGCGTATCACGGGCAAGCACGCAGACAGAAAAGCCTCCTGGGAGCCTGCTCACAGGTGAGGCTTCCCTTTGTGTCAGGCTGGGTTACTATCCTTCGCTGTATTTGCATCTGATAAAAGTGCATTTTGTAAAATACAATATTCATTCTATGATGTGCCTTCTATACAAAGAGAAAGTGGGTGCTCCCTCTCCCGACAGCAGGGAACACTAGCACATGTAAACACGGGGCTGGGCTGAGCTAGCCTTTCTGGGGACACAGTGGTCAGGTGCACAGTGACACTGCTCCCCACAGAAGGCCAACGCTGTACCTCAGCCAGGGTTGAGGACTGCAGCTTGTTAGATAAGCAGACCAGTCCTCAGGACTTACCCACCAGCTCTCCAGGCTACCAGTACCTCAGCATGATGGCTGGACACATTAATGTTGTGAAGCTCTGCCCTAATAAAGAGGGGCACAGCTTCTGAACAGGGGCATGACCAAGGGCATCTGGTGGCAACAGTTTCTTTTGGAGTCTTCTAAGGATGATTTTATGATTTCCTCTTCTCCCAGTGTGATGCTTGCATAAACATATGGTAGAGTGTATCTCTTTAAAACACGAAAAGTTCTTAAAATATATTAGCACATCATTGTATTACTGATCCTCATTGTAGTCGAGTTTTAAAATATCCCAAAGGGGGATAAACATTAATCCATCCATTTGAATTTCCTTTGCTTTTTATATATGTTGATTTGTATATTTAGATTTGCACATGTAAAATAATGCACATGTATGAAGTCTGAACTCCTATGTGGCAAGTCCAAGTCAGTTCCTAAAATAGGCAATGGTAAAAATACTGAATGATGTGGTACCACAGGTAGCCTGACAAAAATGCAAAGGACTGAATGAGGAATATCCACATGTTGCTGAGGGTCATCTCCCTGGAAACAGCTTCCTTCTGGCCCTGGAGAGGAGGAAAGGCCCCTAGAAGACAAGACAGAAAGTGATGCATTTCCCCGCAGAACAGGTCTCCTGAAATAAAGCTGAGTGCTCACCCACAGTTAGGTTTTTCTGTGAGTTGCCCTACTTTGCAGAGATTTCCTCTGACACATAATTTTTAAGTTACCTAGCCTTTGCCAAGCACTCTTCTACTCACTGGGTGAATGACTCAGTCATCAGCATCCACCCCAGATCAGAAACAATGCCACCCTCTGGCCTCTGTTCCCTCTTCCAGTCTGCAATGGTCTATCTGCTTTCCTTCTCTGGGTTTGCCGACTGTCTGTCTCTACTGGAGTCAATTTGTGAGAACAGGCACTCAGGTTGCCTGCTCCCCACTGGACAGCTACATTTCTCCAGTGGTCAGATACAGGATCTCTGAAATTGACATCTAATAATTTCTGAAATAGCATATTTTTTTTGCCATAAAAGTGGTTACATAACACTGATATTCTCAAAATACAATAAGGTTTACAAAATATATTTTCATAACAAGAAAGAGAATACAAAGAAAAACATATCTAAATTTTTTTTTCTGGAAAGAAAAGCTAGATGGCTTTGGTACAGTGCTATGGAGATCATCTACCACTCTTGCATTCCAGTCTTTGTCCTTGCTGAAAATCTCCCGGGTAAGCTGGCTCATAAAGGGATTTGCTGCTCACAAGCAATTCACAGGGGCATTTCCCAGTCTCTAGGCCTGGTATGCAGGTGGCCTTTTTCAAGAGGCTCACCACTGTTGCTACAACTTAGGCACTATCAGAAGGCAAGAGACTAAGGGGTGGGGGTTATGGTCTATTCTCTGATCACCTGAGCTGCCTGCTCAGCCTTGAATTAACCCTGCCCCGCCTGTCCTGTTGTTTCAGGCTATAACACAGCAACTTGTGAAAGCATGTTGGCTGTGCCAACCAATGTTAATTTTCTTTCCAACTTCCTTTCTTCTTCCTTCTCTAATGTTTTTCTCTTTATATTGTTTGTTTTGTGTTTTGGTGCTTGGGACTCAATTTAGAGCCTCACACATACTGGGCAAGTACTCTACCACTGAGCCACACTTCCAGCCTGAGTTTTAGTTTTTATTCAGAGACAAAATCTCAGAAAGTTAACGAGGAAGGCTTTGAACTTGGGATACTTCTGCCTCAATCTCCCAGGCCTGTGCTACCAGAACCAGCTTCACTGTAGTTCTTAATATAAAAGAGGTAAGAATAGATTCCTTTCCCTCCCAAGGAGAAATAACAACTTTGAACCCTGAAAATAGTAAACTATATTCTTTCTTGTAAAAAAAAAAAAAAGGAATCCTGACTCTCCTGCTTCCTGTTGAGAAAAGGACATTCGCTGCAACCACTTTCTGCTTTGACACAGGCCCAAAGCAACGAGGCCAAGTGACCGTGAGCTAAAACCATGCAGCAGGATGAATGTCTCCGTGGAAGGGAGGTAAAAGCAAGTAGAAATACAGTTCACATGACCTCCAATGACTACAATGTCAGAACAGGACTGTTATTTAGCCTCCCTGTAACCTCCAATAGCTACACATTTGCCTGAAGTTGTCTGCATTCCTGTGTCCTTGAGTCCCTGTGTGTGACGTGCTTATCACTCCATTCTGTGCCTGGGCTGATGGAGTAAATTTTCTTTCCAAAAATTCTAAGTTGAAATTCTTATATACAGAATGACTTTGATTTCTAATCAAACAACTGAAAAGGAGCTGGACAGACAGCTCAGAGGTTAAGAGCTTCTGATGCTACTCAGAGGACCTGAGTTTGGTTCCTAGCACCCACAGCACGTGGCTCACATCATCTGTAGCTCCAGCTCCAGGGATTCTGAAGCCTCTGGCCTCCTCCAGCACCTGTATTTGTGTGCATATAACCACATGTAGACACACACACCCCTTACATATAACTAGAATAATAAAATTAAATATTTTGAAGACAAAAATAAATAATTGGGAAATGTTTGTCCTCTAAAGCACATATTTAGCATCTTTGGTAACTTCAGAAATATGTATAAGGAGGATACTGTGTACCTGTTTTGTAAAAATGTGACAAGAGGTCCTCCTTTTCAATAAACCGTTGATAGAGCCAACTGGCGAGGTCATCAGTCTCCAAGGGCACATCTTTAATTGGAAAAATCCTATTAAGATTTAGAAAAATAAAAAGAATTACTTTAATTAAGAAATGAAAATCACTCAGAACCCTAACTTAGCTTTATTAATGAGTCACATACACACAAAAAGATTTAAATGCTAGGCACAGAATGTACCTTAGCAATGTTGCTTCACGAGAAAGTGAGAACTAGATAAAATGTGCCAAAACTGATGGCTTTTCACTAAGTATATCAATACTGGCTTTATAAACAGAGAAATTTAAAAAATGAGTTATTTATTTTATTTTATGTGTATGAGTGTTTCGTTCACATGTCTGTGTATCATGTGAATGCCTGGTGCCTGGGGAGGTCAGCAGAGGGCACTGGGTCCCCTGGAATTGGAATTATGGACAGTTGTAAGCTATCATGTGAGTGCTGGATATCAAACCTGGGTCCTCTGCAAGAACAAGTGCTATTAACTGATGAGCCAGCTCTCCAGCCTCCTCATTTTCTATGATACTGGGGATCAAACCCAAGGCCTTCAATGTGCTAGGTCATCACTCTACTCCTGAGCTATATATTCTTTGACCTGATCAAAATAATTTTTGTATGTCTGTTCAGTCTTTTGAGACAGGGTTTCTCTTTGTAGTCCGGGCTGTCCTGGAACTAGCTCTGTGGACTAGCCTGGCCTTGAACTCATAGAGATCCACCTGACTGTGCCTCCCAAGGGCTGGGATTAAAGGCGTGTGCCACCACCGCTCGGCTGACCAAAGAGATTTTTTAAAGTAGAAAATAGCGACCCAGAAGGCTCTCAGTTAGCTAGGCATGGTGGCTCATGCCTGTAATCCCAGCACTCCAGAAACTGAGGCAGCCTAGGTAACACAGTGAGGTCCAGATCAGTGCAGACTGCAGGGACTCTATAAACAAACCAGAAGACTACCATTTAGTGTGGTGTGGTCAGTGGTGCTTCCCAACTAGCCACAGTAGTTCCTGGGGATCCATCCTTGAGTCCTCTGGGTGTTTAGCAATCTTGTGCTTTTATTTAACACTCATCTTAGCACAATATTCAGAATAATGACAATCATAATTGAGTGATAGTCTATGATTCTGATTTTTGCATTGCAATCACTGTAGTAGCATTTTACTACCATAAAAGTAAAAGACTGGAGAAGGGAACAGAGCACACTTCAGAGAAAAGTATACTTAAGTTCAAGACTTAGCCATGAACTTCCCTGTGGCTTTTATATTGACTTTTTATAAAGGCAGAGTGGTTCACGGTGATCAATTCTGCACAAAACATAGTTAGAAGATGGCACTAAGGAGGGACTAAAAGCAGGAGCTCCCCTCCAGGAGCATGGGATGTTTTCTCCTTTACAGCTTTTCACCCGAGAACAGTTCTCAGCTAACATCATACAGAGGGTGAACCTACACAGAAGTGTGTTGTTAGCTGAATAACTAGAAGACATGGTTAACTGCAGCACAGTGAGGAATCCTGAAAGGAGAATAGCAGAGGGGGAGCCACAGCTTGAATACAAACCCCACCACACCTCTGTGTGAACGGGGCAGACTCCAAGCAAAATAAAGCCTGTGATTCTTGCCAGCACAGCTCTGGGCACAGGAAATTCAGTTATTTGTTTCTGTCTCCTTTCTCCCATTTAAATGCCCTTACAATGCCCATTTACTAAGGTACGCCTTAAAACCAAAAATTAAAACTGAAAATCAGGTTTTACCTTTAAGTGAAGGGTGCTATACATTTCTGAGGTTTAGCTTTCAGATGATGTAATACTTCTTGAAACGATTCTGCAGCATTAGTACTACTTTTTAAAATGTTCACTTCTATCTTGCAATAGCAGCTAAATATTTACATTACTTTCTGATCTCTAAAAAACACTATTTCTACCTTGTTTGCCCTCAAAATTTTGTATAATAGAAAAGGATTCTCTAAGGGGGAAAAAAGCCACTCAAAGCAAAGGCTGCAAATGTGCTGCTGTCCAGCCCCCCAGCCCCAGCACCCCTGTCATGAACCCCAGGAGCCTGCCTCCACGCTGCTCTCCCGGGCACAGTGGGCTCAGAGCAGGACTGAGAAGGTGGAAATGGGAGCTAGAGTAAGGAGAAGCTTCAGAGAGCTTCTTGGAAAAATAACGTACTTTTTCACTTGTTATCTTTCATAGAAGTACAAGCTCTTGGATCTCTGGGCCAGCTGGTAAGGATGAGACCAATACGTGAAGGGCAGCACTGGCACAGGAAGCCTGAGCTGTGAGGTTAACTGGATCACAAAGCTTGATCTATTTGGATGTCAGTTATGTGAGCTGATTCCCCGATTATTAGAAGAGAATTCTGTTTGAACCAGGCTTTTCATTACCTAGAGACATAAATATGTGGCCTAACTTTTAAGGTAAATGTGCTGGTTAGTCTTTACTGTCAACCTGACACAGCATAGAGTCACCAGGGAAGAGGGAACCTCAACTGAGGAACTGCCTACATCAGACTAGCCTGTGGCGTGTCCGTGAAGACTGTCTTGACTGATGACTGATGCTGTGGGGAGAAGGGTGCCCACTGTGGGCAGCATCATTCCTAAGGCAGCTGGGCCTAGAATCTATAAGAAAGCCAGAAGAGTATGATCCAGAGAGTGAGCCAGCTAGCAAGCAGCTTCCTTGGCTATGAGTTTATCCCCTGGTTCAAGGTAATGTTATACGAAATAGCAAGCAGTCCTGTCTCAGGTTCCTGCCTTGGGTTCCTGTCCTGATTTCCCTCAATGATAAAACATGACCTGGAAGTGGAAGCTGAAAAAACAAACAAACAAACAAACAAAAAAAACTTTGCTCTTCAAAATGCTTTTGGCCAGAATGTTTTATTACAGCAACAGAAAGGAACTCAGTAGTTTAACCTCATGGTAACCAAACAACCAGAATAAAGAAGTAGATTGCTCTTGAGAGTAGGCATTTGGTCTGCTCTCCTGGCTGTGTTCTAGTTATGAGAATGTCCAGACAGCTCTGGGTACACCAATATCTTATTTCAACTGTCTGATTTTATTTCTTACAACTTCCATTTGTGTTCCGTTATGGATTACTTAATGCTTGCTATGTGTGCTCTATTTCACAATCCTGCTACTCTCACAATCACTACTATACAAGATGCCATCACCTACTCTTTCCAT
The DNA here is from genome assembly GCF_049852395.1 of Peromyscus maniculatus bairdii. Classification (NCBI taxonomy): domain Eukaryota; kingdom Metazoa; phylum Chordata; class Mammalia; order Rodentia; family Cricetidae; genus Peromyscus; species Peromyscus maniculatus. The sequence goes on along the minus strand of NC_134862.1, from coordinate 100,771,925 downwards.
CTCTTCCTATCTAAATTCTACCCATTGTCCTTAAGACCCAGCACAAATCAATTATAAAGTGTCTTCGGTTCTAAGAAGGCCATACATCCGGTGATTATCACATAATAAATATTCTTTGGAAAAGAAATAAAAAAAAACCTTGTTGACTCACACCAGTTAACATTTGTAGTATGTACTATATTATGTCAGATTAATTTAATTTGTGTTCATTTAAAACCAGGCCTAATTAACTTAGGGATAATTTAGCAGGAACCATAAAATCAAAGAAGATCTTAAGTGGTCTTGATGTCTGTATGTAGTGGGTAGCCATTCCAGCTTTGATCTGGAAGTTCCAACCCCCATTGAGGCTTCAGTAACTGTCACGCCTACAAGGCAGGGCCGAGAGAGGACCCTGAAGACCCGAGATCCAGATACGGTCTCTCTTGTTTCCTGGACCCTGAACATTGGAGGTAGACCGAGCAGAGTTCTCCAGAGAACACCACCAGACTGTGCCACACCTTTCCCAGACCCTGTTACCTATCCCTTCACTTGTAAGTTACCCCACAAAATAAACCTCCCTTTTAACTACGTGGAGTAGCCTTAATAATTTCACCAATATCTGTATGTGGTGAGAGCAAACATTAAATATAAGACTGAACTGAACAGTGGAAGTTTGGGTTTAACAAATGAATTCCTGACAGAACAGTGTAATTGTTGTGTTATCTCTGCACTTAAAGTGGGGAGCAACATGGAGGGTAGTGTGAGGACTGAGACTTGATCCCACCTCTGCCCAGAGCCGCCTGGACAGTCACCTGACTAAAACACAGCTAGGAGGGCAGACCAAATACCCACTCTCAAGAGCAGTCTACTTCTTTATTGTGGTTGTTAGGTTACCACAGGATTAAAATATTAAAATGAGTAATCCTCTAATATGGCAAGGGATCAAATGCACTGAGTACCAGTTCTCTTGAGCCAAATAAGGGGAGTTCTTATACCTATGAAATAGAAGCCTTTACAGTTCCAATAGCTACCCAAATGAGAAACAAGTGCCTCATTTTTAAGCAATAAAAATTCTTATTATCAGTAATCTAGAATGTACTTTTAAATAAAAAGTATTTCCCCCTAATACATAAAATTCTATCTTAGAGCACTTACAAATTACACTTTAAAAATAGACATAGAACGAGGCTGGAGAGATGGCTCACTAGTTAAGAGCATTGGCTGCTCTTCCAGAGGAACTGTATTCAATTCCCAGCATCCACATGACAGCTCACAGCTGTCTGTAACTCCAGTTCTAGGGGACCTGACACCCATGGCAAAACACCAATGCACATAAAATAAAAATAAAGAAAAACTCTGCAATTAAAAACAAACAAATAATAAAGACATAGAACAATGTTTTGCTTAATAGATGGCACTCTCTACATCCAAGTTAGTATATTTGAATTTTTAAGCCATGAAGACTATAAAACGTGAGCCAACAAACCACATAATTCACTCCTCATTCAGTTGTGCCAACTACATGGAAGAAACTAATCAGAGAGAGAGGCTCTGAGATAAACAGTCCCTCCTAACTTTATGAAGCTAATTATCTAGCAGAGGGATGGGAAAAGCAAGCCAGCCAAATATGTAAGCATTTTACTTGGAAGAATGTTGGCTGAGTTTAAATGAGGAATGAACATTTGCTCATGCAAAAGACATGGAAGAGCAGCTACCACTTGAGGACTGTCTAGAGGAACAAGACTCAGAATTTTAAAAAAGTTCTAAGCACCACACGCTTAGTTTTCAAAAGTTAAAGCAATTGTAAGGCAGACAACGACAATCCCTTCCCTCCCCAGACCCTGCTTTCAGACACAGTCTCTCCCAAATGTTTCTTTCACTGTCATTTAGATATTATTTAAAGTGTGTGAAAACTGTCATTTCTAGATTACTCTGCTTCCCTTGAGACTAAGGACCTGGCCATCTTACACCATTTCCTCTTCTCTTTTATACAGTCTAGGATCACACTTATTGGTTTACAGCCTATTGATGTCTTTTCCATTTTTCCAACTGTGCTGTAACATAGAATACAGTGCAGTGTCAAAAAATAGGTCTGCTGAGTTGAACTGACAATAATACGTCAGTGAAAAACTTGATGAGTGCTACATATAGACAGCTATCTCTTCTGATATAGATTTTAGTTTTTCCTTAATTATTTAAGAATAAGGTAAATTAAAAATTTAGACAAAAGACCTGAGTAGCACATGGTGGCTCACAATCATCCATAACTCCAGTTCTAGAACACCCTTTTCTGATTTCTATAGGTTCCAGGCACACACATGGTACACACACACATACATGCAGTCAAAATACTCATATACATAAAACAAATCCATGTTTTGAGACAGCATCTCACAATAGTTGTTGGCTTGTTTTTTTATTTATTTTTTTTTTTGTTTTTAAAGACAAGCTCTCACTTGGTAGCACAGGAGCTCAGACTAGTCTTGAATTCCTGGTCCTTCTGCCTCTATCTCTTAAGTGCTGAGATTATAGGCCCTGTGTCCATGCTGGCTCAGATTAAATAGCGACTATTAATGAGAGCTATGCTCAACCAATAATCAACTAAAACATAAGCCCTAAGACTTTTTATATTTCAGGTATACTATCTTCAATAAAACTAAATTAAGCTCATAAGGTCCCACTCTTCTTGAGAATTTATACACAGTTAATGGTTGATGGGAAAGGAGAGACATTCTCTTCAGTGCTCCTATATACACACCTTTACTCTATGCTCCTGTAACTCAAACACATACAAAATGAAATGAAAATAAAAATAAAGACATGAAAGTAGAAGCGGTGATGGTCGGGAAGAGGAAGGAGGATCAGTGGGAGTGAGAGAACAAGAGAAGGTATCGGAAGGGGAATATGATCAAAAGATACACATACATGAAAACGTCACAATGAAACCCATTATTATGTATAATTAATAGGTGCTAACAACAAAAATTTTGGATACTGCCAGGTATGGTGATGCACACCTTTAACTACAGCACTAGGGAGCTAGAGGCAGATGGGTCTCTGTGAGTTAGAGGCTAGCCTGGTCTACAAAGTGAGTTCCAGTCTAGCCAGGGTTACATAACAAGATCCTGCCTCAAAGCACAAAGAAAAAAACTGAATAGCAATAACACTTTGTTAGACTTTAAAGGGACTTAAAAGTGGAAAAGCCTGGCATGGTGGTGCAAGCCTTTAATTCCAATTACATTCAGGGTGCAGAGACAGTTGGATATCTGTGAGTTAAAGGCCAGCCAGTTTACAAAGCAAGTTCCAGCCCAGTCAGGGTCACATAGTGAGACCCTGTATCTCACTCCTCCTTCATGTGGAAAATACCTGATGTGGTAGTTTGAATGTATTTGGTTCCCATAAGCTCATAGGGAGTGGCACTATTAGGAGGTATAACTTTGTTGGGGTGGATACGGCCTTATAGAGGAAATGTGTCACTGTGGGGGTGGGTTTTAAGGTTTCCTATGCTCAGGATACTTCCCAGTGTCTCAGTCAACTTCCTGTTGCCTTAAAGATGTAGCCAGCACCATGTCTGTCTGCTCACCATGCTCCCACCATGATGACAATAGACTGAACCTCTGAAACTGTAAGTGAACTCCAATTAAATGTTTTCTTTATAAGAGTTGCTGTGGTCATAGTGTCTCTTCACAGCATAGAGACCCTAATGAAGACACCTGGAAAGCCCCAGAGAGACAAGTGGAGGACACAGTTCATTTCCACTGTTTACACCTAGTCACTAAACAGACTATAATCTTCTGCAAAGTATATGATGTCTAGAGGTGCATATTAATACTGCAGTAAATTAGCTTTACTGGCTGTAACTATGGTTCTTTACTGTGTGTGGTTAATTTCTGAGTTTCCTCAAGCTTTAGACTCAGATCAGGACTACACAACTGGTTCTCATGCCTTCATATTGGCACCAGGGCTTGCTTACACTATCTGGCCCATGGTGTAAGGCTTTCAGGCTTAGATTAGGGCTTCTATGGTCAGCCTTTGGATTTGGGCTGGAACTACTCTACTGGCTTTTCTGGGTCTCTAGCTTGTAGCTCACAAGACTCTGGGCCTTCTTAGCATCCATAATCAATTGAGCCAATTTCTTTATATAGTTGTATGTATTCTATTAGTTCTGTTTCTCTAGAGAACTTTTTTTTTTTGAGACAAGGTTTCTTTGTGGGGCCCTGCTGTTCTGGAATTCACTCTGTAGACCAGGCTGGCTTTGAACTTGAAGATCCACCTGCCTCTGCCTCCCAACTGCTGAGATTAAAAGCGTGCTCCACCACACTTGGCTAGAAGAACTGACTCTTATCATGTTAATTCTAGTCAGACACTTATCTCAGAGTGTTGTCATGAAAATGTAAGCTCACTTTTAAATTACAGAGGAAAACACCATAACATGAAAATAAAGACTATATAATTTCAGGATGTCAATATCCTTCATTCAAAAAGGTCTATTTAGCATTTACTAAATGATATGCATCTAAAAATGAACTTACTAATTTTTTACAATAATCAAAGAACTTTTGCTGCAATTATCAAATAATCATTAAACCCAAATTCCTAATTTTGTGGGTAGATTCTTTTTTCAATTAGTGGTTTTAAATGAAAGGATATATGCATATTGTAAAAAGAACCTTAGTAATTTAATTACAAGTAAGAGCCTCTCTGCTGAACAGCATCTGTGTGGTGCTCCTTGTGCTGCCTGCCAATCAAACTATAAACAATGTTTTATTATGTTGGCTTTCAGGATACTGTTCAGTTTTAGAAATGTTAATATGAAAAAATATGCATCATATTTATGAAATGGGGTATATAATTTTTCACTTATTGTATGGTTTTCAGAATTTAATTTTGGTATTTATAATTCTCAAATATAACAAGTACAATTAGAGAATCATTCTAAATCCACTGTTATGCATACTGGCTGCAGGGCAGCTACAGTTTTAAATTTGGGATAGACTTGAAGGAAGTAAATTCATCATGCAGATTTCTGGGAGACTCTGTAAGAGGAAGCAGCCTGCAGAAAGGCCTGAGATTCGAACATGTCTGGCAATGTATAGTAACAGCAAGAAGCTCAAATAGCCAAGGAGTGGGAGAAGAAGCATTAGGCGATGAGGTCTGAGGGAAGAAGCAGGTCAAACACTGTACAACTTCCATGTTTAAATGGGACATCACGTGATCTCAGCTACAAGTTGATATGATCTAGATTTCAAAAAGATATTTGATTGGAATAACTCTGGATATTAGATTGGAAATGCACACTACAAGACTGTCTTAGTCACTGTTCTATTGCTGTGAAGAGACACCATGACCAAGGCAACTCTTACAAAACAAAGCACTTAATTGGGGGCTTGCTCACAGTTTCAGAGAGTTAGTCCATGATCACAGCAGAGAGCAGACAGACATGGCGCTGGAGCTGGAGCTGAGAGCTCTATGTTGTGATCCACAGGCAGAGTGAGACACTGGGCCTAGGGTACCTCCAGTGACACACCTCCTCAAGGTTACACCTCCTCCACCAAAGCACATAAATAAATGAGCCTACTGGGGGTGGGGTGGGGCAAAGGTGAAAACCAGGTGAGCCATGAAGAATAGTTATCTAGAAAAAGGCTAGAGGTGATGGTGGCTGGTGTCAGAGTGAAAAGAAACAGCCAGATTCAAGATGCATATCTGAATTTAGAATCAAAAAGATTCCCTGACTGAATGGATATGAGATGTGGGAGAGAGGAACCAAGGAAGACTCTAAGACTTCTTTTGTTCCCCCTCATGTGTATGTGTGTATGCATGTATGTGGACACGTATGTGTAAGGGTGCATGTGTGTGCATGTGGAGGCCTAAAGTTGATGTCAGAGGTCTTCCTCAATCACTCTCCAACTTGTTCACTGAGGCAGGGTCTTTCACCAGAACCCACAGCGCAATGATATCATAAATCAGGCCAGCCAGCTTGCACTGTGGATCCCATCTCCCTCTTCTTGGATTACATGTGAGCTGCCACACCTGGCTTTTACCCATGTGCTGGGGAGTCTCAACTCTAGTCCAAACGCTTGAATGGCAACGGCTACCACTGGCCATATCCCAGCATCTCTGAGGTTTCTTACCTGGAAACTGGAAGGGTGGGCACTGCACTGGCAGCAGGCGGGAGGATGACATGTAGGTATTTAGGGAAGGCCACAATTGGGTGGTAGAGATGACTACTGGTATACTAGTGCAGCTATGCCAGCCACCAGATAGAGTCATCCAAAATTAATACCTTGTCTTTGTCTGGAATCTGCCACCCCAAGTAAAGCAGTTGTACCCTAGAGGTTTTAAGAGTAATGACACATTGCTCTTCAAATTGGATGCAAGGACTTGTGTGTTAATTTCCCTATAGCCTCACTGATTTTTTTTTTTTTGGTCTTTCAAGACAGGGTTTCCCCGTGTAGTTTTGGTGCCTGTCCTGGATCTCGCTCTGCAGACCAGGCTGCCTCTGCCTCCTGAGTGCTGGGATTAAAGGCGTGTGCCACCACCACCTGGCTAACCTCACTGATTTTTAAAAACTCTTTTGGTTATATTTAATAATACATTAATTATTTAGTAATTTAGCAATACAATTACTAAATACAATATTCTGTTTTAAGATCAAAGCCATCATCTCTGAGTTTTGGAACCTTACTAACTTGACTGGCCTATCATTTCTTTTCGTTAGCTAAACAAGACCTAAAGTGAATAAGTCAAATGCTAAGATCTATATGCTTTTGCTAAGTAGCAGGAGTTTTTTTTTTGGCTTTTTGAAACAGGGTCTCTCTATGAAACCCTGACTATCTGGAACTTGCAATGTAGACTGTAGACTAGATTGCTATACTGATCCATTTGTCTCTGCCTCCTAAGTCATGGGATTAAAGGCATGTGCCACCATACAGCGCCTACATATTTATTTTAAAGTATTAAGTATTTCTTTCTAAATGAGTTCTCCTTCAAAACAGCAACAACAAAAACTAAAATTAAATTCTTGGCCAAGCTATCAAATAAAATGTCTTCTCCAAAGAAGCCAATGCTCTAATCAAACCAGACATGAAAGCAATGCCTGGAGCTAGAGATGGACCTTGGTGGAGAGTGCCTCTGGCCTGCCTTCCATCTCCAGCAATGCCTCAGTGTGGTAATATTTTGTTTGTAATTTAACAAATAAAGCTTAGCTGAAGGTCAGAGTGGGGAGCTAAGCCACTAGTTAGCCATAGAGACCAGGCAGTGGTGGCACCCACCTTTAATCCCAGCCCTTGGGATCTCACACCTTTAATCCCAGCACTAGGGAGGTGGAGAGAGGAAGTGATATGGCTGAACGGAGAGAGGAATATAAGGTGGGAGGAGACAGGAACTCAGCTCCCTCTCAGTCTGAGGATTCCTAGAGGTAAGAAGTCTCTCTAGTGGCTGGCTGCTCTGCTTCTCTGATCTTTCAGCTTTCACCCTGATATCTGACTCCAGGTTTTTATTATTAAGACCAATTAGGATTTGTGCTACACCTCAGCCTTCACTATCACTCATGCCATTATGCTTAAAGTTTCAGTTTTTCTCAAGATTTAAACAATTAAAATGTAAGCTAATTCTGAACAAAAGGATCATCATCTCTAACACAATCTCCCATTTTGGAATAAAGCAGGCCTTTATTTATATCAAGTACAGGGGTTATTTTTGCTTTTATTCTTGTGAACATTCGACTCAGCAATTAAAATTTAATCATGTTACCAGGTGTGGTGGCACATATATTTAATCCCAGCACTCCAGAGGCAGAGGCAAAAACTATATGACTTTATAACTTCCAGACATCTTACCCTTTGGGGGGCTTAGTTTCCCTTGTAATTTCTTCACATTATAGAAGAGAAAAGAGGTCTAACTCCATCAGTTTATAACACACACACACACACACACACACACACACACACACACACACACACACACACGTTGCATTTTGAAACTTTGATTCTAATCGGAAATATCTCACCCTTGTTTAAATTAAAAAAAAAAATAACCAAATGAATGAAAAACCTAAACTAAAACAGCTGTTCTTTATCCTCAAAAGTACCTTACTGCCCTACAATGAAGCACAGTCAGGCTATGGTTGACAGAGCCTCTTCCTGTGTATATAGTAAGCATTCACTACCTAAATAAAATATACAACACTTGCTAGGCATGGGAAAAACAAACAAACACAAAAAATTTAAAAACAAATAAAAAATTATAGGTGCAATATACCTAAGTTATCAAGAAAAACATTCAGAAATACTACAAAGATTAATGATTTTGGAAAAAATTTTGTTTCTATTGATCTATGTCTATCCAGTCCCTGTGAGTACATTTATCCTTGATGCTTATTCTTCATAGTATTGTTACTCAAGAGTGTCAGGCAACTGAATAATCACAGTGCCAAGGAACACTAGTTTTAGAAATCTTTATCATCATTGAAAAAAACTACTTTAAATGAATTTTCATTTCTTATAAACATGAACTATGTCATGCTGGGCAGTGGTGGTGCACACCTTTAATCCCAGCACTCGGAAGGCAGAGGCCAGGTGGATCTCTTTGAGTTCGAGGCCAGCCTGGTCTGCAGAGCAAGATCCAGGACAGGCACCAAAACTACACAGAGAAACCCTGTCTAAAAAAAAAAACAAAAAAAAAAAACAAAACAAAACAAAACAAAAAAACATGAACCATGTCAATATCTCCACGGTTTGGTTAAGTTAAACACTCAAAGTGTCCTGAGGTAGTTCTGTTAGACACACACTGAGTTACAATACTGACCTGTAATGAACATGAGTGACTGTTGGTTTCCTGTATCCAAGGATCCAGGTCTGAATATCTATTGGTTCAGCTTTGGGATAAGCTATGGTTGTGTCTATTATCCATTGGAGGCCTCTTGATTTGCATTCTGAAAATAAAAGAAGAATGGCTTGAGTCGGGTGAGGCTTTCTGTACCTGCAGTGCAGAACTCACTAAGCAGCTGGAGCTTCCTAAAGTGCCTTTGCTTTGAGATAGAAGGTGGATTTGTTCCTGCTCTTCTACAGTGCACTTAGCATACAATTAAGGCGCTCTTACTATAAAGCAGATTACTTCAAGACAAATAATAGAACACTATTATGTATTAAACATACTTTATTCAACTCAAGTAAATTATGCACTAGCAAGGTCTTACATATTATCACTCCTACACAAAACAGTCTACAAAAGGTCAGAAGGTAAAGCATACATCATAAAAATGAAAAGCGGACTTCAAAACCAAATCAATAAATGTAAACAAAAGTCATGATTTATAATGTCAATCTTAAGGGACATTAACAAATACAGAAAAATGGAAATGAAATCAAGCATTTTAAACATACATTATTATTGGTTACTCTTCTTATCTGAGGAAAAAAAGCTTCCTCAATTTTAGCAAGAGTTATGTAAAAACTAAGTCCTTCAGAAAGAATGATCAGTAGCCACAGTTGGGAGAGGAGATGTGAAAGTTCTGCTTCATCTGGTCCTTCACACACTGTTTGTTCTCATCAATGAAAACAAAGCTGAGCAAGAAAGGAGGGATTCTCACAGAGAGCACTGGCTCTCAGGGTTTTAAAGTGCAATTATCTGTTCCATTAGTGAAGTATTAGAGCATCTTCTAGCTTAAGTCTAAATCATATTACGAGACAGTAATATATTACTTTTCCTTCTTAGAAATTAAAACCAGATGTAAATCCTTAAGATTTTAGAGCAACATTCTGAAGGAGGGATAATTTGTAAGAATGAACAATTTTTCTCTGAGCACAGTGACACATGCCTATAACTGTGCCAGGGCAGGAGGGTGAGCCGTTCAAGGCTAACTGGGTTACATAACTTTGCCTCAAAAACCAAATCAAACCAAAGCAAAGCCAAAACCAATCCAAACAAAATGAACAAACGGACAGAGAAGGAAGGGTAGAAGGAGATGTGGCAGGGCAAATGTGGTAAAAATTCAGAGTACAGTTGGCAGCTCATGGACAGTTACTATAAATTCTTTGAACTTAATGTTTAGAAAGTTTCATGATGAAGGACGTGTAAAAAGCCCAGCAGAGTTCAGTTCAGGGTGAGTTATCATATAATAAACCAGCAGAAGATCCAGATACTTTTAAGGTAATCAGGCAGAAAAGAATTCTGACGTGTGCCTGGTGCATACATTAAATAAAGGTAGGGTTTATGTTCGCAGAGGATAAAATACTAATGAATATGAACACCAAAGAAAACCATGGAAAATAACAAAACAAGAAAATAGTGAAATACTTTTCAGGTATTCTGATGACTTAAGAATTAAATATACTAACTAAGGATAAATAAACTCCTTTCTTATAAATAGAAATTGTGGCTATCTAAAAGAGGAGTCTCCTTTTTCATTACTAGGCAACTGTTAACACAAGTGTCTTTCCTTTGAGATCTCGACCACCACTGGGCACTGCCTGTGGACTGTGCAAACAGCAGTCTTTTCAGTGGGACCAGTCCTGTTGGGAAGACCTTTGCTTCCAGCTTTTTTGGCCTGCCTGACATTGTCACACTGTCTCTCCAGCAGCGAAGCTACTCTGAACTTTCCTTTTCTATTAAAAGACTCTTTCAATTTGCCTTTTTAATAGATGATGAAAGATTAAGAAAGCTGACTGCCAAGTAGCTGGTTGACAAAAGCAAAGGAAAGGAGAAATGCAGTGCAATTTCATGGGCATTATCTCTACATCTGCTCTGTACAGAATCCGAAATGTTTCTGAGAGCCAATCATTTCAACATTTATTTAAATAATACTAAAAGAATTAAAAAATGCTACTAAAGAAACTGGCCTTGGGAGTCTCTTTGAACTGTTTATCGAAAGCTTTTGTAGTAGAAGTGGTTTGGATGAAGCTGCTCTTGCTTACTGCAAAAACAGCTTCTGTGAGATTTCACAGCTCGCTGGCCTGTTCCTAGGGAGCTGCATCACTGAGTGCTGCTTACTCTTTCTTGGCTATTAAAACAGTATGTGTTCACTATTTTAAAACTCTGGAGAATGAGCCACACTGTTACAGCTCATGGGACAATCCTGTCACTCATTTCCTGCTGTCTGACACTTTAGTCTGGAGCTCACATTATTTTCACAAGACTTGTATGCTGCCCCCCCCCCAACATAGAATAAGTACTTTGCCAGGCAATCCAAACTGTCCATATGCACCATTTGTGTGGCTATGTTATATGGACACGTGGGAATTTGCTTACCCATTCTCCCTCTGGCTGGTTTATTATAAATAAACCTGTGACAAGTCTTCATTACCTATATTCAGATTATAATTATTTCTTTTTGACACAAAGTCTCACTTTGCAACCTAGGCTGACCTAGAATTTACTATGTAGCTTAGACTAGCCTAGAATTCAAGGCGATCTTTCTCCTTCTCCTCAGACTCACCAGTGCTGGAACTACTGGCATGAGCCAACACGCCTGACTTAGATCGTTTCCTTTTGATAATTATGTAGTAGGGTGACTGAATCATTTATTAATACCTTCAGGGTCTTAAATACTGACAAGTTACATTAACTTTGTTGTCTATTAAAAGCAAACAAAACCTTCTAAATTTAGTAACTAAAAAGTAAATTGCATCATTAGTGGTAGAAATCATCCTGTGTAACAACAGGCAGGCAGGAAAGACATCTTTGACTACACACTTGTAATTATTTTAGTGCCTTATTATGAGCATCAACTACTTTAAAGAGAAATATAAAGAGATTATAACTTCATCCTGTCCCGACTGTTAATTCTAATTGTCAAAAGTTATTTAAAAAGAATTGGTCCAGGCATGGTGGTGCAGGATTTTAATCCTAGCACTCAAAAGGCAGAAGCAGGTGGATCTCTGTATCTGAGACCAGCCTGGTCTACAGAGTTTCAAGATAGCTCAAGAGGCCCTGTCTCAAAAACCAACCAACCAAACAAAAACCCAAAACAAAAACAAAAAAAATAGTTGGAACTCCAGAAGAACACTTCAGTTAAACAAGGCAAGAAAGGCTAAGATACCTACCTAACCCTCTAGCGTCTCCTCCTGCTGGGCTTCCATTTTCCTGCCGTGCTACAAGTGCATTCAGTATAATGTTTGTTGCCCCAAACCTTGGCAAAGTGACATGTGTAAGAAATGGCAAGTTATTTTTCTTGGCAAATGCCTGGCTTGTTTCTCTCCTCTTCCTGAGAAAGCCCCCTTCAGGAAACAAAACAATCCATTTTCGATCTCTGCTCCTATAATTATGTTCTAGGTGCTTCTTGAGAACCAGTAACTGTTGGTCACGATAGGATCTTCCCTAGAAGATACACACACATAATAAGGACAGGTACAGTTGAAATTAAAACACCTCAAGATTAAATAGAAACAACTACTTCAAAACTGAAATCCAAGCATAGGATAGAACAGTCGTTTCTCCAGTTATTTCTCTTTTTGATTGTAGTGGTAAAGGGGAAGGGACTACTCAGAGTTATCAAACAGAACTTCTTTCTAGAGAAAAAGCAACTCACCAGTTTGGAGGCCATACAGTAAATAAATGTCTACTTTTTGCCAACTACAGTCTCAACACCAGACACGGGAGTCAACAGGAGATCACATGGAAAGTGCTGAGTGTGGAGTGTCATGTTTTAGGAAGAAAAGAATAAGAAGGATAGAAAGGATCGGGAGAAGCAAGGGGAGCCGGTGCAAACAAGAAACTAACAGGTAATAAGAGGGAATACGCCACACAAGACGAAAGGCAGAATACTCCAAGTGACAGAGGCTCAAGGTGGGAACACGCTTGACATGTTGGGGCCTGGTGTAGGGGCACACATCTTTAATCCCAGCACTGGCAGGCAGAGGCAGATGGATCTCTATGAGTTCAAGACTATCCTGGTTTACCTAGTGAGTTTTAAACCAGGACTACATGAGACCATGCCTTAAAAACAAACAAGGAGCCGGGCGGTGGTGGCGCACGCCTTTAATCCCAGCACTCGGGAGGCAGAGCCAGGCGGATCTCTGTGAGTTCGAGGCCAGCCTGGGCTACCAAGTGAGCTCCAGGAAAGGCGCAAAGCTACACAGAGAAACCCTGTCTCGAAAAACCAAAAAAAAAAAAAAAAAAAAAAAACAAAAACAAACAAACAAGGAAGAGCAGTGCCCTAGCCAACGTGGAGGAGACCACAGTGGTGGGTGACCAAATCAGGAGACCACACAGAAAGGTGTCATGCATGGTAGTGGGTTTTACTGCTTTTTGTTTTTTAAACAAAATTTAAAATTTAAAAAATTTAAAAAAAGTGTGTGTGTGTGTGTGTGTGTGTGTGAGAGAGAGAGAGAGAGAAAGAGAGAGAGAGAGAGAGAGAGAGAGAGAGAGAGAGAGAGAGAGAGAGCGAGCTTATGTATACCACTTGCCTACAAATGCTCAGGAGGCTGGAGGGTGTTGGATCTCCAGCAACTGGAATTACAGGTGGTTGTGAGCTGCTTGATTTGAGTTCTGGGAACCAGTCCAGGTCCTCTGCAGCAGCAGTAAGGTCTCTCTCTTACTTGCTCAACTTTCTCTCCAACCACCACAGTGATAAGCTTTAAATGCAGAATCACCGGAGTTTTGAGCAAGCAAATGTCATCATCTTATTGATATAACAAGTAAGCCCAACTCTTATTTATACAGCAGCCAAGTTCTACTGGTTTGTGTGGTTAAAAAAAAGACCACTGGAGGTAGGTTGGGGAACTACTTCAATAGCCAACAGAGAGAGCCTGACCACATTAGGTAAGTTACAGTGTACTCATGAGGAAATCCCTGGAAGCAGACAGCAGGACAATGAGAGAAGAGAAAGAATGGCCTGGAGGCTGAAAACCAACAGTCAGACAAATCTGCTGGAAGGCTCCAACCTCCAACCAGTATCAGAAGGCTCCTCTTCTCAGTGTGGTCCAGCAGGCATAGATACAAAGTTCCTACAGTAACGAGTAAATGTATCACAAATTCAAAAAGAGAGACTCTTAAAACTGGCTTATTGAATTAAGATTATAATTAAAATAGCTTTTATATTTTCAATACTGTGTACATATAAAAAACTTTTATATCTACATATATATTTGCTATTCTTACAAGGTTTTGTTAAAAGTGGCCTAGTAGCAAAGTCCCAAGCAAAAAAGAAAATTAACAACTTTTTTTCTTTTGAGGGAGGGTTTCACGTGTCCCAGGCTGGCCTTGAATTCCCTATCCTTCCACCTCCATCTCTAGGTGCTGGGATCACAGACATGCACCAACACATTTCACTACACTAACATCTTTTCTATACCATTCATTCCCATGTTACAGAACTTTACTACTAACCTCCTAGGGGAAAATGTTGTTCTTTTAGAAATTAATTTTCATTTACTCTGAAATAGTCCTTATGGATTTAAAACTTTGCCATTCAATGGAAAGATTTTTGAGGACATACTCACTCGTTTTTATACCCTCAGAGCACACTGCAACCTCAGACTTTGATGTTTGAGGCTCACCGTTCACATCAATTGTTACATACTCCTTAGTCAGTCACTTCCTCAGACTTCACGGTGTAAGGGGATTGGCTAGATTTCCACCGGACCCTCCATAGGCTGCTGAGCTCTCTGTTGCTTGTTTCTGTGCTTTCTACTTACTCCTGGCTTATGTCTTAATTTCTGGTTCCTCAGAACAGCATTTATTTTATCTATCAGGTATTCATTAAGTACTTATGTGCACAGGACCATATAATCAAAAGTAAAGTTGTAAAGCACACAAACACCAAGGAACATGACCTTGCTATCTATAGACATGCTTCCATATGCTATTTCCCTGCTTTGGAAGAAATGAGTGTGCGATGCTAGTGTGGATGAGGAGAACACTGCAATGCATAGCATGCTGCCTGGGGAAGAGGTCAGAACTCTCTGGCCTACATCAAACTATTCCTTGAGCTCACAACCCTTCCACTTCACCTCTATTCATTCAATACATATGCCAAATAGTATATTTTCCTCTAAACATTTTCCAGATTACAGAAATCTGATGGACTCACTTGTCTTACTATGAGTTCCCTCAACATTTCCTACTACTACTACTACTACTGCTATTATTATTATTATTATATTTACTTATTAATAATCTCCAGCCAGGAGGTGGTGGCACATGCCTTTCTTTAATCCTAGCACTCAGGAGGCAGAGGCAGGTCTGGTCTACAGAGTGAGTTCCAGGACAGCCAGAGCTGTTACACAGAGAAACCCAGTATTGAAAAAAAAATCTCCCTACTGATAGTTCAGATATCTCAGGTACCACGCAACAGGGTTGCTGTGGAATAATTCACTGTACACTGTAAAGATTTGTCACTCGAATTGGTTTAATAAAATGCTGACTGGCCAGTTGCCAGGCAGGAAGTATAGGCGGGGTGACCACACTAAGAAGGCTGGGAAGAGGAAGGGTGGAGTCAGGAGTTGCCAGCCAGATGCAGAGGAAGCAGGATAAGAATGCTGGACTGAGAAAAGGTACCAAGCAACTCATGGCTAAACATAGATAAGAATTATGGGTTAATTTAAGTCAGTAATAAACCTGAGCTAATGGCTGAGTATTTATACGTAATATTAAGTCTCTGAGTCAATTATTTGGGAAATGACTGCAGGGTATTTGGCAATTGCTGGCCAGACACAGAAACCTCTGCCCACACAGGGTATCTATCACAAATAACAGTAATAGCAGAAGTTAGATAATGACAGTTGCTCATGGAAAATGCTGGTGGAAGCAGTAGGCACTGTTCTGAATGCTTTACATGTTTAACTCACTTAACCCCCATGGCTATTTGAGGGAGACTGTCTATTGTTTTCATGTGAACACTTAGCTAAAAATCTGAAGAGCAGGGGAGTGGCAGGTGCTTGATCATGCATATCCAAATGAAACTGAAATAAATGTTTACAGAATGAAGACTCAGAGGAAGAGCCCCCAGGACCTGAGAACAGGATCCACTTAACCCAACTAATTTGTCATGTTGCTTTGTCATAACTGACACTCAGTTCCAATGACTGAACACTGAAAGAGCAAGGTTATCACTCACCTGTCTTATAAAGAAGTCCCCATGAATCAGAGAAACAATTCCAAAGTTTGTGTACTTGAAAATATGATCCATCAGCCACATCATCTGAGCAACAACCTGAAATATTTTAATGCAAGATATGGCTAATTCAGTGTTGGAGACAAGAAATTTGCTACAGTCGGGTGGCAGCAGCACACGCCTTTAATCCCAGCACTCGGGAGGCAGAGCCAGGCAGATCTCTGTGAGTTCGAGGCCAGCATGGGCTACCGAGTGAGGTCCAGGAAAGGTGCAGAGCTACACAGAGAAACCCTGTCTCAAAAAACAAAACAAGGCAATATAAAGGTCCAAAAGAAACATTATAGCTCCTGCCTTTATTTTTCAGTGAAATAACTATCACCTTTACTAGACTGAACTGCTTAAAAAAGTAAAAAGTATGTGTGTGTGTGTCACACACACACACACATAAAGCATAGGAACTGAGGAGACGGCTCAGTTCATAAAGTACCTGCCATATGTGGTGGTCTGAATAAGAATGGCCTCCATAGGCTCATATATTTGAATGCTTAGTCATCAGGGAGTGGAACTGTTTGAAAGGATTAGAAGAAATAAGAGGTGTGGCCTTGTTGGAGGGAGTATGTCACTAGGGGTGGGCTTTGAGGTTTCAAAAACCCATGCCAGGCCTAGTGTCTCTCTGCTCATGGTTCAGGATACAACTCTCAGCTACAGCTACAGCACCTGCCTGCATGCCACCATGCTCCACCCCAATGATGACAATGGACCAAGCCTCTGGAAGTGTAAGCAAGTCCCCAGTTAAATGCTATCTCTTATAAAAGTTGCCTTGGTTGTGGTGTCTCTTTACAGCAATGACTAAGACTCCATGCAAGCATGAAGACTTGGTTCTTAAGCACTTATGTAAAAGTCAGGTGTGGAGGGTGTTTGTGCAGATAAGAGGATCCCTGGGGCTGGGCTGGTCAAATTTGTGAACTCCAGGTTCAGTGAGAGACCCTGTCTCACAAAGTAAAGTGGAGGGTAAATGAAGAAGATAGTTCATATCAACCTCTTCTGTATGTGTGGCGCACACACGTGCATGCACATGTGTGGAGGTCAGAGGACAATTTTTAGGTGTCAGTTCTCCTTCTGTCATGTGGGTT
Source organism: Peromyscus maniculatus bairdii (assembly GCF_049852395.1). NCBI lineage: Eukaryota > Metazoa > Chordata > Mammalia > Rodentia > Cricetidae > Peromyscus > Peromyscus maniculatus. Next base: position 100,754,762 of record NC_134862.1, on the reverse strand, counting down.
CTGGGGATTGAACTCAGGTCATCAGGGGTGGTGGGCTGAAAGAAAATGGCCCCCCTAAAGGGAGTGGCACCATTAGGAGGTGTGGCCTTGTTGGAGGAAGTGTGTCACTGTGGGGGTGGTCTTTGACATCTCCTATGCTCAAGCTACACTCAATGTGACACACAGTTGCTTCTGCTGCCTGTAGATCAAAATATAGAGCTCTTAGCTCTTTCTCCAGCACCATGTCTGCCAGCATGCCGCCTCTAAACTAGAAGCCAGCCCCTGTTAAATATTTTCCTTCATAAAACTTGCCATGGTCATAGTGTCTCTTCACAGCAATAGAACCCTGCTAAGATTTCAGGTCTGCAGCAAATGTCTTTACTCACTGAACCATCTCATCAGCCCCAAAGAGGTATTTTTAAACTGGTATACAATTTGACAAGAGCCTTCTACCTTTGAATGAATATGAAGTAATCAATCAAATAAATATTTCTTGACAATATAAACTAATATTGATTCATGCTTATAAAGCAAGAGGAAATAAATTTAAAACTATAAGAGTAGAGAAATGAGGGCTGGAGAGATGGCTCAGTGGTTAAGAGCACTGGCTGTTCTTCCAGGGGACCGGGGTTCAATTCCTAGCACCCACAAGGCAGCTCACAACTGGGATCTGACACCTTTATGCAGACATATATGCAGGCAAAACATCAATGCACAGAAATAAAAATAAATAAATTATTTACACAGGGAAACCCTGTCTTGGAAAACCAAAAAAAAAAAAAAAAAAAAAAGTAGAAAAATGATATCTTATGAAATTAGTTTTAAAATGTGTCTAGAATTCAAATTATTTGATAATATCAGAGAATTATACAAAATTACTCAGGGCATGCTAGAGATGGCTCAGTGGTTAAGAGTACTTGCTGCTCTTGTAGAGTACCCTAGTGGATTCCCAGCACCCTCATCAGATGACTCATGGCTATCAGTCACTCTAGCTTCAGGGGATCAAACACCCTCTTCTGGCATCCACAGACACCCATACACATGTGACATACATTCACACAAACACATAAATGTGCAAATAAAACAAATGTAAAAAATTACTTAGGACAGGCAATTAAATCTAAACAATTCAGTTATCATTCTCAACAAAGTGGCATTAGAACACAGGCATATTTTATACTGATCATTTGAGTCATTCTTTGAGACTTATGACCACTTAAGCACATTATAAGCTTTCAAAATAATTGTCATAAATGTAATTACCATCATCAGTGAGACTAAAAAATGTTGGCTAATTAGATATTTGCCTTTAAATAGGGTTCCCCCCCACCCACAATTTTACACTATGAATTTAAGGGACAAACAATACATTTTACTGTAGGAACAAATACATCTACTCAGGAGCAGTTTTTCTTTAACAATTTGAGATTCTGATTATAAGGAAGGATTAAATTTATTTCACATCCCAGCAAAGGTTACACCCCTGCTTTTCAGATAAGAAAAACAGATTATGCAATAACTAAACATACTTTCTTTTAATTTCACCTCATTTTCTGACTTTATCTGGTGATTCAAAACTCTTTAAACCTTATGCTGATTCTTACCTTACCTCAGGTTTTGCCAAAACCATTTCACTAGAGGCGGCCTAACTAAATTCTACCCTAACCCTGAAGGCCAAGAAAATGTGCTCTCTTGTCTGCAGTGTCCTGTGTCCACCAGGCACATGGTGAGTTCACCCTCAAACACAGGCTTTCATTCTGCAATTACACATTGTTATGATCTCATCTCTCACCTGGGAATGGACTGCTGGCTCTTGGAGAGAGAGATGGAGTCTTTACTTCTTTGTTGTTTTGTTTTTTGAGACAGCATCTCTCTACATAAACCTGGCTGCCCTGGAACTCACTTTGTAGACCAGGCTGGCCTCAAACTCATCACAGAGATCCACCTGCCTCTGCCTCCCTAGTGCTGGGGGACTAAAGGCGTGTGCCACCACAACTGTCGAGTCTTTACTTTTTATAGTCACTCATCATGACTATTAAGCAGTCAACGAACATCTATTATTTGGCTTACTTAGTTTAGGGTCAAATACAAACTCCAATAATTTATACACTATTAATTTAGTTTTCTAGGAATATAACTTATTTAACATCTCAGGTAATAATTCTTTTAATGATACAGTCCAAACATATTTTAAATGTACTTGGTTTGTTTGTTATTTTTAATTATTAATGTAAGTAATATGAAATCAATAGTTCAAACACTGGTTTATCAACACTAGATACTATCCTAATTATTTTTAAAAATATTTCAAAGTCTTTAAATTCCCTGGTGACTGAAAACTATATTTTTTCATATTAAATCTACATTTTTTGTTTTAAACAACAATGAGACACTTGAATCAATGCTTCTAAGTTCATCCCTGCAGGCTATCTGCCTGAGGCACCAGAGATGCTTACCGGTCCTTTGTCCTGTAGGCACATCATCAATGTACACACATCTCCAGTTGCCTGGTGGTTCACCAACATCACTGCTTCATCATTAGAGATTGCTTTAATATCTTCCCCCCATTCCATCACTGTAAGAATATAACATTTCAAAGTGTCATTTTCAAGATTTTCATGTGAATAAAAACCTTTTATTAGGAAAAATGGTAGACGAAAAATTAATGATGTCTTTTGAAAGTTTGGAACTAGGTTTATTTCCTATAAAAGTCACAATGTTGACAACATTTTAAGAGTCCCAAAATATCCATTAGAATATAAAATGATAATATTTTTATTTATCCTACATTATCCAAATAGTTAAAATTATAGGTATAGAAGATGTTTATTACAACTTAGATGTTCACCAGCAGAAAAAATAGGTAAGAAAATTATGATAAGCCCTCATTGTTGGCGCACACCTTTAATCCCAGCACTTGGGAGGCAGAGGCAGGTGGATCTCTGTGAGTTGAAAGCCACTCTGCTTCCATCCAGGACAGCCAGAGCTTCACAGAGAAACCTTGCCTTGAAAAAAAAAAGAAAAGAAAAGAAAGGAAGGTAGGGAGAAAAGAAAAGAAAAGAAAAAGAAAGAAGTAGAAAAAAGAAAGAAAATAGAAAAGAAAATTATGATAAGATAAACATTCATGGAAAAATTCAGAGTATTTTTACCTAAAAATCCTCCTAAGCATACTACCGACTTTTATTATGGTGCATCCATTTTAGCTACTCTGTAAGGTCTCTCGCTCAGAACCTGCGTCTCTAAGGCAGGTGGCAGAGACTAAGACGTGTCATTCTTGTGGCTGGTCATGGAAACACGAACTTCCCCACCTCTCTCTGGCCTTCCTTGTCTGGTAGACAATAAGGCACTTCAGAAGAAGTCTTGGCACATATCTAGGGGAAGGAATGTGCACAGACAAACCTCGCCAGGTTTTACTATCCATCTTGCTAACATCTGGTATGCAATAACGTCTCTTTGGAGTCACAAAAGGACTCAGCTCTGACGGCTGGACATGGGGATGTTCTCAGAGGCTCTATGCTCTTTCCTCCAGACCTTGCCCAGTGTCTCTTTTCATCTGCACCCTTTTTAATATCCTCTATAATAAACTGGCAAATATGTTTTCCTTAGTTCTGTGAGTCTCTTGAGCAAATTAACTGACCCCGAAGACAGTTGTGGGACTCTAATTTAGAGAAACCAGTCAGAGACACAGGTTATATGACAGGGGCCTGTGGGGGTAGGCAATCTTGGGGATTAACTGATCCCTTGACCCATAAGATTTGACGCTATCTCCAAGTAGAGGCCATTGGAATTTGAATTAGGGAACACCTAGCTGGCTTCCATCGAAGACTGCTTTCTTGTTTAGTGTATGAAAGGAAAAAACAAACAAACCACCCATCAGGCATTAAAGATGATTAGTGTTAAAAGAATACAGTAGGAAAAACTAAGCTGGAGATGCTTTTTATGGCTCTGGAAATGGACCCCAGGCTTTCTGTATGTTAGGGAGTACTTTATCACTGAGCTACATCCCCCAGTTCCTTGAGTTTCAGGAACAAAATTGTGTGTTACTTAACACATTGATTCCAGACTTACTAACACCAGTTATCATTGGATGATTCCTAGACTCTTTCATTTTTTTACTGTACCAGAAACTATCTGAATATTTCAAAACTATATATTTTCATTTTTAAGGAAGAAAAATTAGTTTAAAACATCTGGGTGGAAAACCACTGCATCAAAAACTACTTGTATATTCCAAGGAAGAGTGGTTCACAGAAAGAAATGCAGCTGAGCACCAGTTTTTAAGCGTCAGGACTGTACAGAGAAGCTTCTATGCTCCTCAAATGCTTGCTGTAAACTGCCAGGGACTGACTGGTCACTTTCACCCTGTCTTCATCCCAGGACCTCACTCTGCAGTGGGGCACAGTATCTGGATGACACAGGGTGAGGAGGCCTGAGGCATTCCCTCTCTTTTTCTCACCCCTTACTGTTACCCCAGTACACTAGAGCTTCTTATAGTATGATGGGCTTCTTCATATGGGTTCATTTGAGGAAAGGGGGCTATTGATTTTTTTCTCCTATTGAAACCAGTCAAGCAAGGCATCTTTCCTTTTATATTAGCAAACTTAAAACTCCATGCTAAAGACATTTCCAACAGAGTAAACATATACCAAGCTGTGGTACTCATTGAATTAAGATGTTACAATTATTCCATCAGATGCTATCATACATATAAAAATAGCCTAGTGTCTACGATTAAATGTTTTTATTTAAAAACTTTAAATTAATGCTCTATAGAAGCTTCATCATGAGATGATGCCATTGTCCCTTAGGGAGAGAGGCAGAACCCCAGAGAGCCCAGCCTCTTGCAGACTGCAGTAGCACTATAGTTCCCAACTCAACCCAGGTGACATGTTCCTTTACTCATAGTCAATAGCTGATACATTGCTGGGGGAAGTAGATGTGGGTGCATGTTATTTGTATGGATGTGTACACTTAAGTGCACATGTGTGTGCATGTCTGGTGTGTGTGATCAAGGAAGACACGTGTGCACGCGAGCACATACATGCACACATTCATTGGGTGTCATCCTTGATCATTTCCTACTTTAATTACTGAGGTAAGGTCTCTCCCTGAATCTGGAGCTCTCTAATTCCAGCTAGTCTAACTAGCCATCTTGTCCCAGGGACTCCTTTGCTTGCTGAGTTCTGGGATTACTGGAGCAATTACATCTGTCTGGCTTTTTATATGGATTCTAGAGATCTTAATTCTAGTTTTCCTGCTTGATCAGGAAGTGCTTTATCCACTGAACCATCTCCCCAGCTTGGTACTCTTTAAAAGAAAAAGACACTCTCATGTGGTGGTCTGAGTAAGAATGGCCCCCATAGGCGCATATATTTGAATGCTTAGTCTGTGGTGGTATTGTGTCCCCCAATATATTGTGCACCCTAGTAAACTTATCTGGGGTCAGAGAACAGAACAGTCACTAGATAGACATAGAAGCCAGAAACAAATGGTGGCACACACACCTTTAATTCTAGCATTCTGGAAGTAGAGATCCATCTGGATCTCTGGAAGTTCAAAGCCACACTGGAAACAGGCACGGTGACACACGCCTTTAATCCCAGGAAGTGATGACAGGAAGCAGAAAGGTATATAAGGTGCGAGAACCAGGAACTGGAGTTTTTTTTTTTTTTTTTTTTTTAAGCTTTTAGACTTTTAGCAGCAGTACAGCTGAGATCCATTTGGATGAGGACTCAGAGGCTTCTAGTTTCTTGGGAATGCAGACCCAGACTACCATAGCCTCCAATTTTTTAAAAAATTTTTCTAGCATCTACCAATAATTTAATTTTATTATAAATCTGCTACTCTGAGATCTAAAACCTAAAACAGGTCCCTAAGAAACAATTTGAAAAGCACTAGCAGACAGAAAAACAAAAAAATCAAATCAAACAAAACACCTACAGGCACAAAATGAAAGATAAAGAAATGTCACAAGGCTAGCAGTGCAAGCCAGTCAATCTCAGCATCAGGGAGGCTGAGAAAAGATGGACTCTCCAAGTTCCAGCCCAGCCTGGGCTACATAGTGAAACCCTGTATAAGAGAAATTTGGTTTTGTGGTATAAACCTGTAGTTAAGGGGCTGGAGAGATGGCTCAGCGGTTAAGAGCACTGGCTGCTCTTCCAGAGGACCCAGGTTTAACTCCCAGCACCCACATGGCAGCTCACAACTGTCTGTAACTCCAGTTCCAGGGGATCTGACACCTTCACACCAATGCACATAAAATAGATTTAACTAAATTATTAAAACAAACAAACCTGAAGTCAAGCCCTTGGGAAGTGGATTCAGGAGGATCAGGATCACCCTCTACTACATACTGAGTAAATGGCTAGCCTGGAGTACAGGTAACCTCTCAGGGTTATAATTACTATCTCTTGTGGACAGAAGGATCATCTGCTTAGACATGAGGCAGAAATCCGTGAGCTGGGCCCCTGTGGAGTGTTAGCCTGTCGGGTCTACAGAGTCCCAAGCTACAGACTCAGAAACTCTCAGCCCGATTTGTCATCAGCCACATCATTTCTTTTCTTTTTTTCCAGTGTTTAGTACTTTTATTAAGAAAGCTGAAAAAATGAATACAGACATCTGCAAAGACAAAAACAGCCACATCATTTCTATCCAGTGCCAGCTGTACTGGTACTGGGGTGCTGAATCAGTGACCCAGAGTCTCCGGAGGGCCTCCAACATTTTGGTGAGTTCAGTACAGCCAGGGGAAGGCAAGGGGATGACAGACTGGAGTGGTCCCATGAGGCAACCAACTGGGTGGCAGAGTCAGCAATTGTGCTCACTGCTGGTAGAGGACTCTGAAGGATTGATTATGAACCTAGACAGCCAGCTCTGTGGCTGGCAGCAGTGGGACTGTGGAAAACAAGACAGGCTGTTGTGTGGGATAGAACGGTGCAGGGGTCTCACCTTGCTCCTCCTTCAGGTCAACTCTGGCAGCCAGGACTTTTCTGGCTTTGAGGTCTAGGTATGGCTCTGTTTTGAAGTGTTTTCTAGCTCCTAGTGCTTTTTCTAGCTCCTAGTGCTGTCCACAGCTGTATTCCTGGTTATTAAGACCCAGGGTACAGGGCTGGAAATGCCCAAAAGTTTCTATCTGGACTGTAGCTCAGTTCAGGTGTCCTCCCGCCAATTCTTTAAGAGTACACTATGGTGGTTAAGAGCACTGGCTGCTCTTGCAGAGGACCTGAGTTTAATTCCCAGCTCCCGCACCAGGTAGCTCACAACCATTTGTATCTCCAGTTTCAGGGAATCTGGCATTCTCTTCTGGCTTCCACAGGCACCTGCACACATGTGGTGCATACACAGGCAAGCAAACATAAGCATGCACAAAGTTGTTTTGTTTTGTATAATGATGTTTCAGCCAATCATGGGTCATATATATGATGGAAGGTCAGTGGTTCTCAACCTGTGGGTCACAACCCCTTTGGCAAGCTTCTTTCTCCAAAAATATTTACATTACGATTCCCAGCATCCACATGGCAGCTCACAACTGTAACTGTCTGTAACTATAGTTCTAGGGGACCTGACACCCTTACACAGGCAAAACACCAATGCACATAGTTTTTTATTTTTGAGTTTTTAAAAACTTAATAAATAACACATGAATGTCAGTAATTTTTTTTTGGGGGGGGGTGTCTGTGCAGCTTTGGAGCCTTTCCTGGAACTCACTCTCTAGCCCAGGCTAGCCTCAAACTCACAGAGATCCACCTGGCTCTGCCTCATGAGTGCTGGGATTAAAGGCGTGTGGCACCACCGCCTGGCTTGAATGTGAATAAAATTTTTAAAAATTTCAAAAAAAGTTTTCATCAATAAGCAACCCATAATTATTATTAGAAATTTCAGATTTTTATAAAAATTAAAAGGGACTAATGACAAAGGAAGGCTCCTGAGCAAACAGGTAGGAATGGAGTCTAGACAAAGGAACTGGCTCTGACAGAAGAGATATTTCACACTACAGCAGCACAAAGTGAAGGACAGCCAAACCAAGGACAGGGCTGGGAGCAGGCATGAAAGTTCTCAATGTTAATTTATCAACTACCGAAAGCCACAGATAAAAGAAACAATAGGAGAGATGAAATGAAGGTGGTGGGTACAAGAGAGAATAGAATTTCTGAATCAGACAAGTTAGGTAAGCCCATGAAAACTAAAGAGCAGAAAGCAAAATGTGAGCAGTCACAACAGCTAAATACCCAAGAGACCCTAAGAAATTCATAGTTGGGGTTAATGCAGTTTCTGGTTTGAGGCTTTGGCCACATTCCCAAAATTTGAAATATAGGAAAGGAAAAGAATATAGTAAGAATATGACCAAATAAAGCATGGTGGTACAGGCCTTTAAATCCAGTACCTAGGAGGCAGAGGAGATGGAGCTCTATGAGTTCAAGGCCACCCTAATCTGCATATCAAGCTCCAGGCCAGGACTAAATGAAAAACTATGTTCTAATACATATTAGCAAAACTTTCCTATTTGGAACGGCTTCCATCCATATTCTCTCAACATCTAAAACAGTCCTAAAAGACATACAAGTCACATATTAATCTTATTTACACCTAAGGATCAGACACGGTATTCCTACAGTTAATAGCACAAATAAGCATCACAAATCTGACTAAAACTCAGGTCTATTGACCTCTCAAACCAAAGCAAAGTTGCTCATGTAATTAGACTACTAACCATTTAACTAAAGCTGAAGTATGCTGTGTGCTTAGGGTATAACAGGCCTCATTCAAAAACCAGCTCCAACCCTTTGAACTCTACCACCCCACTGAGTATGTTATTTAACCTCCTCATTGCTCGGTTTATAATAGAGATAATGTGACTTCTTCTCAGAATTCTTCTCAATAATAAGTAAGAAGCCAATGTAAGCACTTGCTAAAAGGCTGGGCACACCAAGCACTCAATCACAGTAGGTTTCTTCTCTCACTGGAACTATTACCAGTCATTTACCATTGAAGTTACTCACCTAACTGCAGGTGGAAGAAAAGTCTGAACAGAAGACTACCAGTTCCTAACATATCAGAAAGTAATGCAGAGAGCAGACTATAAACTGAAGAAAAGTGTCTTTTCAAGACTAACTCTAAGAGGATGAAGAATGTATGCATACGACAGAGACAAGCGAGACTAAGGAGATCACATAACTAAAACTACCACAGGCATACCACTGCACAAACCTAGATCCCATGGGATATGTACGAGGACCTCAAAGACAGACGTGTGGCCCCTGTAAACTGTAAAACAGTGAGTGTATGAACAGGTTCTGTAGGAAGTTACCCCTCTTTCTCCTGTCCAGGTTAATTCCTGAAATCTATGGATGCTACCTTACATGGCTTAAAATGTGATTAAGTCAAGGGTCTTAAAGAAGGGTTTATCCTGAACCAATCTACAATCCATAGCCCCAGAGAGGCTAAATAACAAAGAGCGCCCAAAGAGGGATGCATGGATTCCCCTGAGAAGGGGAAATAGAAGAGATTTCCTAGGTAAACTGGGGGTGGGGTGGGGGATGGGAACTTAAGGGTTGGGCAGGCTGGGTGAGGAGGTGGGTTGGGGACAGCCAGAAGGTGAGAGTAACGGAAGAGACATCTTGGGGGGGGGCGGAGATTTCAGGGTTAGGGAGAAACCTGGTGCCAGGGAAACTCCTAGGAAACCACAAGGATGATCCCAGCTAAGATTCCTAGCAATAGTGGAGAAGGTGCCTGAACTGGCTATCTCCTGTAATCAGATTGGTGAATACCCTAATTGTCATAACAGAACCTTCATCCACTAACTGACAGAAGCAGATGTAGAGATCCACAGTCAAGCACTGTGCCAAGCTCGAGAAGTCTCCTAAAAAAAAGGAGGAGGTATTGTATGAGCCAGAAGGATCAAGGTTATGACAGAGGAACCCACAGAGACAGCTGACCTGAGCTTGTGGGAGCACATGGACTCTGGACCAACAATTAGGGTGTCTGCATGGGAACAACCTAGACCTTCTTCTGCATGTGACAGTTGTATAGTTTGGTCTGTTGGTAAGGCTCCTAGCAGGGAGATCAGGACCTGACCCTGGCGCTTAGCTGGCTTTTGGGAACCTGTTCTCCATGCTGGATTACTTTGCCCATCCTTGATGCAGGGTGAGGAGGTCAGTCCTATCTCAAGTTGATGTACCATCATGCTTTGTTCAAGCCCATGGGAGGCCTGCCCCTTTCTGAATGGAGACAGAGGAGGAATACATGGGGAGGAGGGTAAATGATGGGGACGAGAGGAGAGGAGGGGAGGGGAAACTGTGGTTGGTATGTAAAGTAAATGAAAAAAAAGTTTATTAAATAAAATTAAATTAAAAGAAGGGTTTATGGGACTGGAGAGATGGCTCAGTGGTTAAGAGCACTGGCTGCTCTTCCAGAGGTTGTGGGTTCAATTCCCAGCACCCACATGGCAGCTCACAGCTGTCTGTTATTTCAGTTCTGAGGACCCTATGCCTCGCATAAACATACATGCAAGCAAAACACCAGTGCACACAAAATAAAAGTAAATAAATCATTTTTTAAAAAAGGGGTTTATTCTGGATTATCCAGATAGACTTAAATCCAGTTACACTTGTCATTTTAAGAAATAAAAAAATCAAGCTGGACATGATAGCACACGCCTTTAATCCCAGCACTTGGAGGCAGAGGCAGGAGGATTTCTGTGAGTTCGAGGTCAGCCTGGTCTATAAAGCAAGTTCCAAGACAGCCACAGAGAAACCCTGTCAGGGGGTAGGGGCGTGGGGGGGGAAGAGATAAGAAAGCAGGGTGTGGTGGTGCACACCTTTAAATCCCAGCACTTGGGAGCCAGAGGCAGGTGGATCTATGAGTTAGAGGCCAGCCAGGTCCATGTAGAGAGACCCTGTCTCAAAAAGCAAAAACAAAACAAAAATATCCTTTAAAAAAAGAGAAAGAAGAATGAGGAGAGGGCTAGGGAGATACTTTAGTGAATAAAGTGCTTGCCTCACAGCACAAACCCGAATTTGATCCCTAGAAGCCACATAAAAATACCAGTAGGTTGATACATGCTTGTAAACCCCATGCTGGGGAGGTGGAGAAAACAAGGTTCCTGGGCCTTGTTGGCCAGCTTGTCTATCCTAAATGATGAGCTCTAGCCAGTAAGAGACCCTGAAGCAGGGTGGGGGGGCAGTGTCTAAAGAACAATACCCATACACACACACACACACACACACACACACACACACACACACACACACACAATATGTGAGCCTACACACATGCATTTAAAGAAAGGAAGAAAGGAAGAGAGAGAGAGAGAGAGACAGACAGACAGACAAGAGGAGATGACAATGTAACACTGAAAGAAGAGGGTGGGCGCAGGAATAGCCCAGGAATGCAGCTGAAAGCTGAAGAAGACAAGAGATCTGGGGTAGGAAGTGGAGGAGCATTTGCAGTATTTGGCCATGCTGAGCCTTTATTTGAACTTCTGCTCTCCACAACTTCGAGAGAATAAATGTCTGTTGTTTCCCAGTTCTGCAGCAATGGATTAGAGCAGCCAGTCACAGGAAACTGATAGAATTAGTGAAACAAGGTGTGAGTGCTCAGCTGTTTCTGCTGCCATGCCTCTCCTCTATCATGGACTCTAAGTGTAGCAGGAATCTTAGAAGGTCTTATTAATAAAATCAAACCTGAGGCCAGTTATTGGGGTGAATGCTAGAAGATCAGAGAAGCAGAACAAGCCACAGCTACCTCACTTTGCCAATTCCTCAGCTGATCCTGTTTACTCAGACTGGATGCCTCATCCAGAATGAATCTCAGCTGAACTGCTGCTTGAAAGCCTGAAAGCTTAACCAGCCAAATGCTTCTAGTTCCTGGTCTTCACGCCTTATATACCTTTCTGCTTTCTACCATCACTCCCTGGGATTAAAGGCTCACTTCTTGGGATTAAAGGCGTGTGTCACCATGCCTGGCTGTTTCCAAGGTGGCCTTGAACTCACAGAGATCCAGAGGGATTTCTGCCTCTGGAATGCTAGGATTAAAGGTGTGTGCCTATCTTCTATGTTTAATATTGTGGCTGTCCTGTTCTCTGACCCCAGATAAATTTATTAGCGTGCACAATATTTTGGGGAACACAACCACCACATTTCCCCTTTTTTTGTCTAAAATTTAAAAAAGCTTATAACTAATACAAGAAAAATTATATCAATAAGTATATACAATATACACAGTCAAGATTACATTAACGATGTCTAGTCCATTAACATTTGACAGATTCAGATAAAAACCCCATTATATATATTAACAATGTCCAGTCCAGTAACATTTGATAAACTCAGACAAAAAGAAAATTTCATTACTTATCCTATTTAAAACAAGAAGTTCCTTTTTAAAAGTATATTCAATAATTGACCTTTTTATCTTATCATATCCATATTCTCTCTTTTTCTTTTCATAATAGATTCAATAATCTACCTTTTGTCATTTTTATATCTTCCCCCTTTTCTTTTTAGAGTAGATTCAATTATCTACCCATTTATCTTATTTCTTTATCTTTTTTCTCAGAGTAGACTCAATGATCTACCTCATATCTATATTCTCTTTTAACTCTGCAATTGGCTCTGTGTTCCTTATTTAATAAGACTGTTCATCTACATCTAAGCCTCTGAAATCGTAAGCCCATAAACGATTTCTTTTATAAGTTGCCTTGGTCTTGGTGTTTTGTCACAGCAATAGAAAAGTAACTAATACAAAGAATATCTGTGAATCTCCACTAATAAAGCAGAGCTGGCAAGCCTGAAGGTACTACATAGGTACTTACCTAACATTTAAAAAATATTTCTGCAGAATTTTTATTGGCAAAACTTAAAATATAAACATAACTGAACCCAACCCTTTGTGATTCAATTCCACTAATGAGAAGAATTGAATTCTTCTTTCTTGGGCAAGAACATTGTACTTAATTATACTTTAAAGTGTTTTTGAATTATCAGATTGATTACAGATGTTCAGCTGTAAAATTTCTTAGCTGGAGGGGGCTTAAAAAACAGTGAGCTGGATTTAGACCACGGGCCACAGGCTTCCAACCCCAGCTCTCAGGTAAAAGAAAGAACCACAAATCTCGGCCTTGAAGCAACTGACAAGTCTTAAAGAGACAGAGTAAGAGGCAGAGCATGTAGATAGTACAAGAGTTACTCCTAACATTGCCAAGCATGAACATCCTTTCTAATGCCAAAAATATTAGGTCTAGAGATGGCAGCTTGTAAAATGCCTTCCTGCAGAAGCATTAGGACCTGAGTTAGATTTCCAGTACCCAATAAAAGCAAAGGCTACATATATAACTTTAGCTTTAGGGGAGCAGAGGCAGACAAATCTGTGGACTCCCTGATTGGACAGTCTAGCTGAATTGACAAACTCCAAGTTCAGTGAGAGACCCTGTCTCAAAAATAAGATGAAGAGGAATCAAGGAAAATACAAAGGTGGCCTCTGGGCTCCATGTGCACACACTTACACCTGCACAGGCACTTGCACACATATGAAAACATATGAGCACATGCACAGAAACACACACACACACACACAAACATCACACAAACATATACACAAACCTGTATTCAGTAGTTCTTCTCTCACTAAATGAAAATGCACATAACGAGGGCTAGGAACCTAGCTTGATGGTAGAATATGCGCCCTAAATGTCCTAGGTTAGAGTTTCAGTACAGAAAAGAAACACACACACACACACACACACACACACACACACACACACACACACACACACAACTTCAGTCTATAACGCTCTAAAATAATCTTTTAAGGTGGGGGAGGGTGGCACACTCCTTTGATCCTAGCACTCAGGAGGCAGAGGCAGAGGTGGATCTCTGTGAGTTCAAGGCCAGCCTGGTCTACAGAGATGAGTTCCAGGACAGCCAGGACTACATAGAGGAACCCTGTCTTGAAAAACCAAAAAAGGAAAAGAAAAAAAATAATTTTTTTCAATTTTTATTTCTTTTTTATGTGTATGGGCATTTTGCCTGTATGTCTATGTATCACATGTGTGCCTGAGACCCTAGCAGAGGGTGTTAGAGTCCCTGGAACTGAGTTACAGACAGTGGGTGCTGGGGATTGAACCCTAGTCCTCTGGAAGTGCTCTTAACCGCTGAGCCATCTTTCCAGCCCTAAAAGATTTCTTTAAAAAGGCACTACACATATCAAGGAAACATTAACACACATTTACAAAGTCATTCCTCTTTTGTCTGTGGGGATGCTGACTGTGGGTACAGAGTCCTGACCCTCTGTGTACTGCAGAGACTCAGCCCAACAGTCAGGAACCACAGTTACAGAGAAGATGCCCACGATGTCCAGAAAGCAGGTGATGGTGGGAGCTGGGAAAGGGGAAGAGTGTGGTATGGCTGGAGGCAAGTGGAAATTTTCAGAGAAACCAGAGAACACAGTAGGTAGAGGGAGACCGTATGTGAGGACACAGGGTGCAGAGTGCTGTGGGAGAGGAGCTTTGCCACCTTGCAGTTTGGAGCAGGACCACATCACAGAGCTCCAGACAGCTCTGTCTCTGCCACCAAGACCCAGCCTTTACATGCTCTCCACGTACTGAGCACTGACAGGCATTCTCTCAGTCAACCTTCCTTCATCAAGGTTAGTGTCTTAGTACATAGCTGTATCAGTAAACGACCCTTGTTCTATCAGCTATAATCCAAAGTGGGTTGGAATGGAGAATTTTCCATTCTAAAAATGAGGGGGGAAAGAAAGAAAGCAGCTCACGGAGCCTTTTCTTGACCCTGAGTATCACCACTGATGTCTTCACAGCCAAACTTCTTGTTTCCATTTTATCCCTTCCCATTCCTCACTCATCTCCAACACAGTCCAATTCTACCACCTCAATGAAACTGTTCTTGCCAAATGCAATAAAAGATGTTAGGGCTCATCTTACAAACAGAAACTGCAGATGCATTCAGCAGCTCTCCCCACACCACCCCTGTACTGCTGACTGTGGCCCTGTATTCTCATTCCCTCTACTGCTGCTCTAGGCACTGACACATCTCAGGCCCTTCCTCCCTTAGCACTGAAATTTCTCTAGGTCAGTGGTTCTCAACCTGTGGGTCATGACCCCCTTTTCAGGGGTCACAAATCAGATATTTACATTACAATTCATAACAGTAGCAAAATTGCAGTTATGAAGTAGCTAGGAAAATGATTTCATGGTTGGGGGTCACTACAACATGAGGACCTGCACTAAGGGTCACAGTATTAGGAAGGTTGGGAACCACTGCCCTAGGTCCCCTGATCCTCCTCCACAACTTGAAATACCACGGATAAGTCTCCAGACTTCCCCAACTGGCTCAGATTTCCTTTGCAGTACCAAAGTGCACACCCACATCTACCCACTGCTCCACGAGATGTACTTCATCTATGCTTTGACTATATTGTTAATCTTCTCTGGGCTTCCCCATCTACATAGCTTCTCCCACTAGAAACCTCACAGGCTCCCTGTTACCTATCCCTCTACCTCGTCCTCCCTGTCCAGATCTCTGTGTTCTGACATTTCCTTCCTATAAAACTCCCCAGTTAGGTCACTAGTTTCCAACTCCATGGCCCTCACCAAGCAACTATCACTTCATTTGGACATGGCAAAAATCTTTTGGAGAGTCCTGCATCCTCCCACACTCTCGCATTTCTCTAATCCATTCCTACAAAGCAGCATACTACAGTATTACAAGTAAGAATCCACTTCATCATTTCCTTAAAATCCTTCTGAGAAATATCCAAACTTGCAGGCACTTCAAGGCCTCTGAGAACTTGGCTTCTCCAGCTCTCCAGCCTCTGCTGCCCTCTCACACTCCTCCATAGCGGAGCAGTCCGGCCTCCTGTGTCCTCCAACACACACCTCTCTGCCTTTGCACACACCCTTCCTCCTGGCTTCAATGGGCCAGCATCTACTTACTCTTACTTATTCCACACAAATTCTCTCTCACTAATAGAGCTATGACTCAATCCAGACGAGGGTCTCAATGTTACTTTCTCAAGAAAGCATTCCTTTTGACACCACTAAGTCTCCAATTATGTCCTCTGTGACACGCTCAAAGATACTCTACTTTTCTTTAGAGTGCTTTTCATAGCTGTGATTAACTGGTTATTTTAACTGCTGATGTCTCCCACACTAATGTGTAAACTCAAGAGCTTCTGCAACTCTGTTTCTGGCTAACTGTTCTCGTTAACTGAAGTATGCTAACCCAGAACATGGTTTTTGTGCTTAAAAGCTCATCCTGAGAAAGGCTTGTAGACTACACTGGGATCCTGAGCACCCAGTCCTCACCGGCCAGCTAACAAAGACTTTCTACTGGCTTTAACCCCTGTCCAAGTAGTCTTATTTAGTGGATACCCATAGTAAGACCCTGTTTTAAAAACCAAACCAAACCAAACCAACAACAACAACAACAAAAAAAAGCCAACAACAAAACCTATTTAACAAACTTAACCTACACAGCTACAGCAACCATAGCCGAGTGGCATATATGAAGTGCAGAACCACAGAACATAACTGAGGATCCAAAAGTAAATCATACTCCTATGGCCAACTCATTTTTCATAAGACACCAAGATCATTCATTCTAGGCGGGAAAACCCTGTCTTTTCAGAAAACGCTGAGAGGACAACCAGATAAATAATGAGGTTTGGGGAGTTGCCATGCAAGCATGAAGACAGGAGTTCAGGCAACCCAGCACCCACATAAAAGGTAGGTAGGTGTGGTGGCCCACCTGTATTTCTAGCACTCTTGAGAGGTAGAGAATCCCGGGAACAAGCTGGATAGCCAGACTCATTGAATCATTGAATTCCAGGTTCAAGAGCTGAGTCTACTTCAGTAAATAAAGTAAAAAACAACCAAGAAGATACCTGAAGTCAACCTCTGACCTGCATAAGCATCCCCACATGCAAACACACATACACATATGCACGCATATCACATATATATAGTAAGATAGACATTTAAAAAGTTCCCTTACCTCATTGCATATAGAAAAATTAACTCAAAATGGATCACAGAACTAAATGTAAAAGCTATAAATTCTTTTAAAAATTCAGAAAAAAATTAGTATGAGTTTTCATGACCTTAGATTTGGTCACAAAACTAAAAGCACAATAAAGCAATGTAAAAACAGATAAAGTATCCAAATATATATATTTTTTCTTTTTTGAGACAGGGTCTCATTGTGTCTCTCTGGCCTGGAACTTGATATGTAGACCAGGCTGGCTCACAGAGATCTGTATGCTTCTGCCTCCCACCTGCTAGAATTAAAGGGATGTGGCCACTATGCCTGGCCCAAGAATTCTTATAATTTGTATTTGTTAGTTTTGTATTAATATAACAAAATGCCTGAGGCAGGCTAACTTTATAAAGAAAATGTTCACCATTTTGGAGGCTGAAGATCCAAATGGCATTGTCCAGGCAAGTCTTTCCACCTTCCCTGTGCTACCTCACGTCAGAATGCAACAGCAGGACCAAGCAATCACCTCAGCAAACAGGAATGTGAGAGACACTGGTGGACCCAGCCTCAGGCTTTCAAAATAATCCGTTTAAGAGAATGGTCAGTTTCACAATAAATATCAACTTCTTTTGAGGGCTTGCCCAGACTTACTCAGGGGCCCCCTCGGCTCCCACACTGCACCACACGGCCTCCAACACCAACTCTGGGGCCCAGGCTCCCAAACAACAGCCAAACTATAGCATGACTTTACCTTTAAAAGATAAGCAATCTAACTTAAAAAACAGACAGAGATAGGAAGGGAGATTTCTCCAGAGAAGAAAGGCAAATGGCACCCCAGTACATGGAAATACCACTAGGCAGTAAGAAATGCAATTCTAAACCACAGAGAGACCTTCATTTCATATCCACCTGAATGACGAGAATTAAAACCAAAACAAACAACGAAATTCCAGAAAATAAGTATATGCAAGGAGGAAAGAAACTGGAACCTCTACATTGCTGATGAAAATATACAATGGAGCTGTTATGAAAAACAGTTTGGCAGTTCCTTAAAAGTTAAATAGGATTATCATATGACCCAGAAATTTGACTCCTAGGTCCAAGGGAATTGAAAGCATATGTCAATACAAAACTCACACATGTTCACAGCAGCATTACTCGGAATAACCAAACAATAGAAGCAAGTCAAACATTTATCACCTAGTAAATATATAAACAAAATCTGGCCCATTTGTACACTAGACTATCACTCAGCTATACAAAGGCATAAGGACTGGCACATGTTATCATATAGGTGGACATGGGAACACTATGTTAAGTATAAGAAGCTAGATGAAAAAGATCACATACCATATGATTCTATTTATGAAGTGTTCCAAATAGAATAATCCATAGAGACACAACATAGATGAGCGGCTGCTAAAAGGAGGAAGGAATGGTGAGTGAGAGCTAATGGGTTTGGAATTTTTCTTTGTGAGTAATGAAATGTTCTGGAGTTAGACAGTGGTTATGAATAAGTAACCATGTGATTATACTGACGCCACTTGTCTTAGTTACTGTTCTATTGCTGTGAAGAGACACCATGACCAAGGCAACTCATAGAACAAAGCATTTAACTGGGGGCTTGCTCACAGTTTCAGAGGGTGAGTCCATTATCATCATCATGGCAGGGAACATGGTAGCAGGTTGCAGTAGCTGAGAGCTCAAATCTGATCCGAGATGGAGGCAGAGGCAAGTGAGAATGAGACTGGGACTGTTCAACAAGGCCACACCTCCTTATCCTTCCTAAACTGTCCACCAGCAGGGAACCAAACATTCAAACATATGAGCCTATGGGGGCCATTCTCATTCAAACCACCATACCACTCAATTATACCTTTTAAAATGGTGAATTTTATGGCATGTGAGTTATACTCTAATTTACAATATTTATATATGTTTAACACCAACACTACACTTGATGTATTTTTTTGTCTTTGGAGTCAGAAACACCTTGATTTGTGAGAGGGTCTCACTACATAGCCCAGTCTTGTCTCAAACTCATAACCCTCCTGTCTTCACCTCCTGAATATTACCCTCCTAGAAACATCTTGATATATTTTAATTACAAATATTTTGTCCCCTAACTATCAAATAACACAAGCTTCTACTTACAGCAATAGCAAACTTCTAATAGCATGCTATTACATGCATGATTCAAAGGGTTTTTTTTTTTGCATGTGTGTGAGATATATGTATGTTTGCACATGTGAGAACACCTGTATGTGGGTACACATGCACACGTGTAGCCCAAGGCTTCCTTGATCATGTTCCTCCTTATATATTGAGGCAGGATCTCTCACTGAGGCCCAAGCTCACCTTTTGGCTAATGTGGTTAACTAACTAGCTCATTCAGGGAACCCTCTGCATCCATGTCCTTGCTTGTGGGGGAGTGCTTTTCTCACTGAATCATCTCCCCAGGCCCCTTCATTAGATTTTTAGTGGTTAATAAAGTTTTTAAAGTTTGGGAAAGTATTTGATAACAAAACCTTATCAAATCTACTAAACCTTGATGGGAAATTTAACCTAACTAACCTTGTAGTTATGAATTTTTTTTTTTTTTTTTGGTTTTTGCGAGACAGGGTTTCTCTGTGTAGCTTTGCGCCTTTCCTGGGACTCACTTGGTAGCCCAGGCTGGCCTCGAACTCACAGAGATCCGCCTGGCTCTGCCTCCCGAGTGCTGGGATTAAAGGCGTGCGCCACCAACGCCCGGCTAGTTATGAATTTTTTTAACTGCCGTTGTTGAGGAAGGCATGCATACATGCTACAGCACATGAACAGGATCAGAGAAAACTTGTAGGAGTCAGGCCCCTCCACCATGGGTTCCAAGGAGTAAACTGAGGTCAGGCTTGGAATGGAACTGCTTTTATCCACCAAACTATCTGACTAGCCCCAATCCATTTTTTTTAAAAATGTTTATTATTTTTTATTTGAGGTATATAAGTGTTTACCTTCATGTATGTATGTGCACTGCATACATGCCTTGTGCCCACAGAGGCCAGAAGAGAGTGTTGGACGTCCTGACAACTGGAGTTAAAGACAGTTGTAGCTGCAAAGGATGCTGGGAACTCAACTCCAGTCCTTTGCAAGAACACTAAGTGCTCTTACACTGAACCATCTCTCCAACCACTTCCTAACATTTTAGTATAATTTTTAATTATTATAATTTAAAATGAGAAGCAAATCACCAGGCTTGCTTTGTTCTTCATATTTTAAAGTATGAAATAGACATGCTAGCCTATGATCCTATCACTGAGGAGTCTGAGGCAGGGGGACTGCTTCAGGTTTGAGGCTATCTGGGCTACACAATAAGTAACAGGCCAACCAAAGAATATATAAAGCAAGACTCTACCTCAGTAACAAAATTAAACTAAACAAAAAACACTAAGGAGGCCCATCGTGGCAGCGCATACCTTGAATCCCAGAACTCAAACTGGGAGACAGAGGCAGGAGGGTCATTATGAGTTTGAGGTAAACCTGGTCTGCACAGCATGAGATAGAGATACATAGCGAGACCCTGCTTAAAAACAAAATCAAGCAAGCAAACAAACAGAAAGAGAGAAGAACTAACAATGTATTTTTAAAGCTGTATGGAAAGCCACTAGTTTATAAACTAATTTTAAAAAATACAATTTTTAAAAAATGAATTTGGAGGTATTCTGCATGGGTAGATAATGCTGCTTCTAGAAACCACTCATTATTAAACAGAAATCCCAGAACCAGGCATGGAATACCTCCCAGTATTTCAGACAGGCTCCTGCAGATAATATAAGCTGATATAGAAACAATGGGAGGTGGGGAGGGTAGATTACTGAATCTACTTTAATTCAAAAACCAACTGTTAATCTCAAAATATTTTACATTGGTATGGATTTTAATTTATTAATACAAATTTAAAGTTATTTCTGTTATGCTATATGTATGTTTCTACTCTTCTTTGGGGTATTGTGCTTATATAGCTCATTTAAAAATGTAATATATAGCCGGGCGGTGGTGGCACATGCCTTTAATACCAGCACTCGGGAGGCAGAGCCAGGCGAATCTTTGTGAGTTCAAGGCCAGCCTGGGCTACCAAGTGAGTTCCAGGAAAGGCGCAAAGCTACACAGAGAAACCCTGTCTCAAAAAACAAACAAACAAAAAAAAAATGTAATATATAATTAAGAAATACAGATTAATTAAGAATTAAATAAGAATATAGATTAAGAGTCTATGTAATCAAACTTATAGTCATGTTAGTTAGGTTTTCTAGGTATACAAAGATATGTTTCATATAGATAAGTAATCTTCAAACATTTCAAAGATCTATTGAATATGACATTTGGTGATATGACACATGGCTTGAAAACTGATCACAACTCTTGCTACAGTAGCAAGCTGGAGAGTTGGTTCAGTGGTTAAGGGCACTGGCTGCTTTTCCAGAGGACCTGGGTTCAATTCTCAACACCCACACAGCAGCTCACACCTATTTGTAACTCCAGTATATACGCAGGCAAAACACCAATGAATGTAATGTATGTGAAAGAAAGCAACAGCAGCAATACACTTCCCAAGGAAGGAGGGTTGACTCTGTTCTGCATGGGCCATGTCAATCCAGTCACAGCTGCAAGGGAATGAGTGTGAAATCCAGAATTGGCCATATAAGGCTTCCCAGACTCAATCCGACGTAGAAAGAAATAAGCCTTATGGTAGTACAAACACATCCAGGTGCTGTATGTGCAACATGAAGAAGAAATTTAGAACTCTATCCGGCCTCATCCAAACCTTCTATAATAGCAACTCCAGAAAATCCAAGCAATTACATTGCAAGGAATAAAAAAGTACCTGTCATAGCACTAACTGAGTTATACTACAGAAATGAGCAACAAAATAGAACTATCAAAGAATATTCATCAGGATAATTATAATGGAGAAAGTAAAACTTGTAACTAAATATTCTTGCATAAATTTGCAAGAATCAATTAAAGAAACTACTACTAT